>NC_137502.1:1512500-1515000 GCF_041902795.1 Electrophorus electricus | reverse complement strand
GCAGAAGACATGCAGACACATACAGGCAATGCAAGATTAATATTTTAGATATAAGAAGACATACGCTCATACTCTGCTGAGGTCGTGAGCACAGTAATTTTGGCCGCACAAACATGCCATAGCTAAAGCGTCTGATGTGTTTGACGTGTCTGATTGAGCTTTTGTCGTCAGTATTCGGCTACCATATAGCTAAATAAGCACTCAGCTCACTTAAAATAAAATGCTGTTGTAATGTGTTGTTTGTTGTTATTTGTTGCTTGTTGTGATGTGTTGTTTGTTTTAAGGTGTTGTAATTGAGCTCGTCTAGTGCTCTCCTTATTTATCATGGCAGGCCTGGGATCTGTGTTTTTCATGGCAGACTGGGATCTGTGTTTATCATAACAGGCCTGGGATCTGTGTTTATCATAGCAGGCCTGGGATCTGTGTTTATCATAACAGGCCTGGGATCTATGTTTATCATGGCAGACTTGGATCTGTGTTTATCATAACAGGCCTGGGATCTGTGTTTATCATGGCAGACTGGGATCTGTGTTTATCATAACAGGCCTGGGATCTGTGTTTATCATGGCAGACTGGGATCTGTGTTTATCATAACAGGCCTGGGATCTGTGTTTATCATGGCAGACTGGGATCTGTGTTTATCATAACAGGCCTGGGATCTGTGTTTATCATGGCAGACTGGGATCTGTGTTTATCATAGCAGGCCTGGGATCTGCGTTTACAAGGTCACTAGTGTTTCAGTTTTCATATTTTTAACCACAGGAAGAAATAGAATTTAAATGTACAGTACAGTAGGTTAGAGTCCAAGATACCAATGAACTAGAATACTGTAGAAATACAGGGATCAGTGTTGATGACTAGTGTGAAACACATATAAGCTCTGTAACAGACAACAACAGTCTCAGTTACTTTAATAGCACTAATCTGCCCGTGTCTGCCACACAAACACCGCTCGCGGACGGCAGCACCTGGGATTTAGGTGGGGAGGTGGGAGATCAGACACAGCGGAAGGGAGTCAAATCCCTCCAGCCTTGGGCTTTACGTGCAGGGGTGCTCTCCACGTTAAATCATGTCTACCTGAATCGCATGCCAAAACAAGGCCCTTATCGTAGTTGCTGCAGCGGACACAATTAGCGGCTCTGAATAGGCAAAGAATGCACCGCGTGGTTTTCAAGGCTCTGTGTTCTAAATTATTGATTTGGCAGTCATGCTGTCACTGGGAAAATAAGGAGGAAGTGAGCGTTAGCCAGCCCCGTGTTTTCATTCAGCAGGAGAAGTGTGGAATTTCTGCGCTAATCTGCTCACTGCTCCTGCTTGTGGAAAGAAGAGATGGAAATTCTTCATGTGTGACTCAAAACTACTGAATAGATTTAGTAGTTTGGATTTAAATGCTGTTGAAGAGATTAATCTTTGTCAATGACTTACTGTGCAAGATCAATAATGCAACCCCCCACCCCACCCTGAGAGCAACTGTATAAGAGCTTTAAATCCTACTACCAAACGAATGTTTGGCTAATATATGGAATGAGGATTTCTGACATGAGAAATGTGAGCAGTGTGAATATAAATGAATTTCCACTGTGAGATGATGTTTGAAGATGTCACATTAACCGTAAACGTCTCCATAATGGCAGGTAAAGAAACGCTGCAGCTAATTCCACTGAACAAATTTACTATTCATCTGCAAACCAAATAATGCAATAGTAACAGCAGCACTATTCTAAAGCACTCTGTAAAAACAGAAATAAGAAATACACAAAACTTCTGAAAAGGCTTTCAATACTAGTAGAGGAGGGGGAGATTGACTCATGACTACAGCGTTACGGACGTCAAGCAGAGATCTGGGAGACATATGGATAAGTGATGTCCAGGAATATATAAAGATAAGCACGATGGTGAGTGATGTTTATTAAGGGCAGTTCCATAATCGTCATGGTAACGGAACACAAAAATACTGACAAGAGCCAGATGAAATGACCAGCAAAGACAGGCGATAATGACCAGGTAGGTAATAACCAGGTAGGACATTAATAACCAGGTAGGACACTAATGACCAGGTAGGTAATAACCAGGTAGGACATTAATAACCAGGTAGGACACTAATGACCAGGTAGGTAATAACCAGGTAGGACATTAATAACCAGGTAGGGCACTAATGACCAGGTAGGTAATAACCAGGTAGGGCACTAATAACCAGGTAGGACACTAATGACCAGGTAGCTAATAACCAGGTAGGACATTAATAACCAGGTAGGACACTAATGACCAGGTAGGTAATAACCAGGTAGGACATTAATAACCAGGTAGGGCACTAATGACCAGGTAGGTAATAACCAGGTAGGGCAGTAATAACCAGGTAGGTAATAACCAAGTAGGGCACTAATGACCAGGTATGGCACTAATGACCAGGTAGGACACTAATGACCAGGTAGGTAATAACCAGGTAGGACATTAATAACCAGGTAGGGCACTAATGACCAGGTAGGACACTAATGACCAG
>NC_137502.1:1490000-1507500 GCF_041902795.1 Electrophorus electricus | reverse complement strand
AGGGTGAGTGTTTAAACTTATGAGATGACAGGATGAGTGTTTAAATCTTATCAGATGACAGGATGAGTGTTTAAACTTATGAGATGACAGGGTGAGTGTTTAAACTTATGAGATGACAAGGTGAGTGTTTAAATCTTATGAGATGACAGGATGAGTGTTTAAATCTTATCAGATGACAGGGTGAGTGTTTTAAAACTCATAAGATGGTCAAAGAACTCACAATACCAGGGGACCAAAGAGAAACATTTTTCCAAACTACTTTTAAAATTTTTAATGTGAAAACTGTTTATTTTAGGAAAGTGTGTGGCCCTGACCATGTGTTTGCCACTAGATTAAACACAAACTCCTAACACTTAACACAAACTCCCAAACACTTAACACAAACTCCCTAACACTCACCACAATCTCTATAACACTTACCACAAACTCCTTACACTTAACAAACCTCCCTAACACTTATCACAAACTCCTAACACTTATCACAAACTCCTGAACACTTAACACAAACTCCCTAACACTCACCACAATCTCTATAACACTTACCACAAACTCCTAACACTTAACAAACCTCCCTAACTCTTATGACAAACTCCTAACACTTATCACAAACTCCCTGTTTTGTGTAGCTGACACTGAATGAAATTATTTTTGCCAAACTTCCAACTTTCTTATTGCTTCATTTACAATACGAGGGAATGTGTGAGTTCTTCAGAATGTTCTGCCGTTCTGCTTTACTGACTCCTGAAATGTGATCTCATCTTTGCTTCATCCACCTTCTGCAGACAAGACCCAGATATAAGCCCAGACTGCCCTGTTTAACTCAGGGCCGCGTATCTCTGAGGATCTGCACATCTCCGATGGAAACATGTAATTACAAGCAAAAGAAACTTTTATAATGTCAGTTGTGCTGGACACACCTGCCACACCTGTTGCTGTTACTGAGTTGCACAGGTGACATTAGTGATTGGCATGACGGGTCAGTTCAGGAGACCGCTCAGCTACGCCACACTGCTGCAGTCGGGCTTAGACTTGAAAACTTCAAATAAATTACAATAGTTTAGTAATTACAATTGCAATTGTTGTTTTAATGTAAATCTAATCTACTGACTGAGTAATACTATTTCTTTCATTTTATGTATTCTAATCAAATCGTCAGCAAACGTATATGATCATCTAGCAAACATTTCACCTCAGGTGAGTGTGAGATTTCCCTTACGTTGTCCAGACCACCTCGCGGTTCTGTCTTTGCAGACCACCTCGTGGTTCTGTCTTTGCAGACCACCTCGCGGTTCTGTCTTTGCAGACCACCTCGCGGTTCTGTCTTTGCAGACCACCTCGCGGTTCTGTCTTTGCAGACCACCTCACGGTTCTATCTTTGCAGACCACCTCGCGGTTCTGTCTTTCCAGACCACCTCGCGGTTCTGTCTTTGCAGACCACCTCACGGTTCTGTCTTTGCAGACCACCTCGCGGTTCTGTCTTTCCAGACCACCTCGCGGTTCTGTCTTTGCAGACCACCTCACGGTTCTGTCTTTCCAGACCACCTCACGGTTCTGTCTTTGCAGACCACCTCACGGTTCTGTCTTTGCAGACCACCTCACGGTTCTGTCTTTGCAGACCACCTCGCGGTTCTGTCTTTGCAGACCACCTCGCGATTCTGTCTGCTCAGCCTTTCTCCTCCTCCAACGTGAGTGATGAAAAGACTCCAGTCAGCCCAGCAGGAAAAGCTGCTCACAGAGTTACTTAAGGGTTCCTGTAGATGTGGCACTGTGTATCAGACAGCCGGAGGGATGAAACGGAGCAGTTGTTTATCTCCCAGGAGTGGGCATGAGCAACAGGATCCGCACACGAGTGACAGAGAACCCCCGGGTGACAGACCACGCGCGACACACGCAACCTGTGATGCCCACGGGACGTCACCAGCACAAGAAAGGCACTGCTGTCTTTAAACTAATATAAATATCTCCTCCGAATATCATCTTGAGTTTGTAAATGCACAGCCATGCTCCGCGGTGCTATAGGAACAGTTTTCTGTGAACAGATGAGATGAAAGATGACCTGGTTATAAAATGTATAGTGTTATTTTTGCAGAACAACAATGATAAAAACCCCACTGCATACCTTCACCAAAATCAGACTCCAACCCTGAGCTGTGAAGCGTGTGGAACTGGGCCTGTTTGGTCAAGATTACTAACAAAAAAAAGGAGTCTAGCGACTAGCTGCTCCTTTGTCCAATCATGCCATTAAAAGCATCTGCTAAATAAAGTTCTTATGCTGTATTGTGTTTTATGGGTGTTTGAATATAAGGTGAGAATCAGATGATATTTTCAAAGTCAGTAATAAGGTTTTATTTCAAAATGGTCCACTAACTTTCTTTCTCGCGACGGTCTGGACCGGGTCTTGAGTCCCAGACGCGTCATCGATAGAAAAGCGAGCCCTATACAGGATTTGGGCTTATTCAAACGGAAAATCCTTCCAAATGTGCACAGGGGAAAGGTGAGGAGCTCGCAGTCCCCTCACAACACTAACGTGCAAATATATGAACTGTCCTGAAACCTCAGGAGCTGAGTCCCATAATTGCCCTTTACGGATCTTGCAGCTTGTAAATTAGATCCGTCGGAATGCTGCAAATTCAGCTTTCTTGCAAACCGCCGTGGAACAGAATTTAATAAGCGTGTTCTCTTAAATGTGTATAAAACAATGCATCGCCCATCTGACTGGAAAAAGAGGCTGCGTGGAAACTATACACGCGCATTAAAAGCTGGCACGTATTTGCGCACTAACACAGGCGCGCGGGGTTCCGTAGGCACGAAGAAACCCCCTATAAATCTGTTGGTCGTGGACTCGGCGCTCGTGGCCAATGCTTTGCTCGTGAAGCCGCAGTTCTATTTGGGAAGTTGGCGGCTCGAGGTACGGGCTTCGCTCGCGCAGTGGCAGTTGCGCTCTGGAATTATGCACAAAGCTGGCCAAGCCTGCACGCTCTTTTGAATCCTGTTCACGCCGATTTGAGACCATGGACTTCGGAACCCGCGCGCTCGTTTGGTTCCTCGTGTGCCAGGTGAGGATCACGCATTGCTGCGATCATCCGAGGCTGTCGCTGCATTTAGCGCCTTCTTCGGGGGCGCTGGGCACTGCCTGCTTTCTAAATAGAACTTATGCTCTCATTTGCCTCCTCCTTTATTCTTAAATTGCCCGATGTGTGCAGCAATAGCATTTCTGTTTATCAGTTTCCTTATAAGTCATTTACAAATAGCTTTCCACGAGTGAGTTAACTGAATGTCGTAAGCTCGACAGTCGTATTCAGTTTGCAGTATAACGTTGTATATTTATATGTACATATATATTTACACAATGCCTCAATTTGTAGTCATTAAAATAAGCAGCTCTGTGCGGTTACTGGACTCTGTGTGTGTTCAGTCGTTCACGGAGAGGCGGGAATATACCGGGCTGTGTTGGATCACGAGCGAACTGTGTTTGCAGCCGCATCTATATTCCGCTCAGCTGCGAAGTTGCGCGTTCCTCTGGCTCCGTTCATTAGGGAGACGGTGTGTGTGTGTGTGTGTGTGTGAGAGAGAGAGAGAGACAGAGAGAGAGCGAGAAAGAGAAAGGAAGAGAGCGAGCGCTTCACACGGCATGCCGACGACGGGGCTGCTGGCGTACTTACGCTTTGGACACTTTATGGCGAAGCAGCAGCTAGAAAGGATTTTTTCCAGCTTGGCCATTTTCTCTACGGGCTGGATATCTTAAATTTGAAAATGTCTGATGCCTGTTTATTTAGGATATAATGTCAAGAATGGCCCACAGCTGGCTTACCCACCCATGCGAATATGTGCAGCTACAGCTACTGTTGTTCCTTCATTGGAAAGCCGTTGTTTTGCTTATTAGTTTTATAAATGTTCAGTACGTTATACTCACAGTTTTTGTTAGGCCTTCTTTGTACACCAGATATATGTACTACGTAGAAGTTAGTTTCATTACGTCCTAATGCTCAACAGGTGTTAAAGCACGCTGACCAAAGCGGCGTTATTACAGGGAATGCACGGGCGGTCCGGATGGCTCACAGTCCTGCGCTTTGGACTCCTAATTGTATGCGCCTTCTGGTTATATCGCTGCATTTATCGGGGTTATGCTGACAGAAGGAAATCACCTTTCACTGGCTGAGCGCAAGCCATAAAACGCACTGAAGGGGAAAAACCTCGCGCGCAGGGCCTCTCTTTATTAGTTCGACATTGGCCGACAGAGGAGCAAACAAAGCAAAGCGTCACTGTTCCGAGCTCGGGCGTCTGGCTGCGTTCGCGCTTTGCGATAATGTTCGCCGTGAGCTCCGCGTGGGCCAGCATTTCCAACTTCAGATGAGCTCATCGGTGTCACGTTCAAACACTGCACACGCGTGCTTGCGTTAGGAGCGCGTGACTGCCGTAGATTCCTTTAAGCAGTCACTTAATGGCCATTAAAATAAAGTAGTGCCCTTTTGCCAAACATTACCCACGCATTAGCACGAGGCGGCTCATTGAACTTTTCCTAGAGGAGCCGCCGTTTTCCCACAGCCTGCACGCTCGTGGAGCTGACACTTTCCACACAGTCTCGCCAGTATTCCGTGTTTCCTACCTCCTCCTGAGCTCCGCACATCCTACACGTCTTCATCAATTATCGCCCGCATATTGGACCACATGCTGCACGGACAGAGGTGCACGTTTCTCCGTCCGCCCGTTCTTACACGGTCTTATTTCTAGCTGTCCCTCGTGTGCCGGCTGTTGTGAATTAAACTGACTATAAATCCCCGTTTTCAAAACGGAACGCTAAGCAAGCCAGTCGCAGCAGAGCCGTGAGGGGCAGACGCTCGCTGTGCTCTTCTCTCTCTCTCTCTCTGCCTCTCTTAGGCATTGGTCTGTTGCTTTTATATTGTATTTACTTATCTGCTTCCTCTGTGGACTCAGCACAGCGAGGGAAGATTCGGGGAAACAGGAAAGTAAAACAGAAACTGGAAGGGAAAGTAATCCAATAATAATAATAACAATAACAATAACAGCAACAATAATAATAATATAATAATAATAATAATAATAATAATAATAATAATAATAATAATACTGTAATAATATCTGCCAGGAGGATTCACGTCCCTGAGTGCCGTAGTTAAATGGCAGTAGAGACACAGTATCTGCGTTAAACCAACAACAGACAACAGCTGCATAAGATACCACCTCCCCCTAACCCCTCCCTCCGCAAAGGAAGAGAAAAGCTGTTTGATAGATTTGTGTCTAGGTGATATCGTAGTTTGATAGATTTGTGTCTAGGTGATATCATAGTTCGATAGATTTGTGTCTAGGTGATATTGTAGTTTGATAAATTTGTGTCTAGGTGATATCATAGTTCGATAGATTTGTGTCTAGGTGATATCGTAGTTTGATAAATTTGTGTCTAGGTGATATAGTTCGATAGATTTGTGTCTAGGTGATATCGTAGTTTGATAGATTTGTGTCTAGGTGATATCGTAGTTTGATAGATTTGTGTCTAGGTGATATCGTAGTTTGATAAATTTGTGTCTAGGTGGTATTATAGTTTGATAGATTTGTGTCTAGGTGGTATTGTAGTTTGATAGATTTGTGTCTAGGTGATATCGTAGTTTAATAGATTTGTGTCTAGGTGGTATTGTAGTTTGATAGATTTGTGTCTAGGTGATATCGTAGTTTGATAGATTTGTGTCTAGGTGGTATTATAGTTTGATAGATTTGTGTCTAGGTGATATCGTAGTTTGATAGATTTGTGTCTAGGTGATATCGTAGTTTGATAGATTTGTGTCTAGGTGGTATTGTAGTTTGATAGATTTGTGTCTAGGTGATATCGTAGTTTGTGTGTACTCATTCTGATGGGAGACACTAACACGGGTATGTTGCTGTGGTACACACTTGTCAACTATGTTAGTTACAGCGGTAACAGGGCCATAACCACACATGCATTCCACGAGCACACGGAAGATGTCATACACACGCCCTCACACACACACACATGCGCGCACACACACACACGCGCGCACATGTGCACGCACACACACATGCACGCGCACGCAACAGCAGAGGTTCTCTTCTTCTGCAGCGGAGCAGGGGAAGTCTGAGCTTCACTCTTCCTGTAAACGAGGCAGAGGCAGCAGTGTCGCCTGGGAGTGGTCACTAAATCCACAGACCCGATCAAAGACGCTGGCGGATGTGCGCACTTCTCTCAGACTCTGGCTGCTTTTGCTGTAGAACATGTGTGTGGGTGGGTGTGGGTGTTTGGGTATGGGTGTTTGGGTATGGGTGTGAGTGTATATCTGAATATGATGGAAATGTGGGTGTGTGTATTTTGATATGGATCAGTGTGTGGATGTGTGTGTTTGGGTGTGTGGATGTTTGGGTATGGGTGTGTATGTGTGAGTATGAGTGGGTATGTGGGCATGTGTATTTGGTTATGGGTGGGTGGGTGTGTGAGCATATGTAGGTATGGGTGGGTGTTTGGACATGTGTGGGTGTGTAAGTGGGTCTGGGTGTGGATGTTTGGGTATGTGTGAGAAGTTGTATTTGGGTATGGGTGGGTGTGTGTGTGAGTGTGTGTGTTTGCATATGGGTGTGTGTGTGTGTGTGTTTGGGTGTGTGTGTATGTGTTTGGTTTTACTGGAGCTCTGGGAGTGATTTTGGAATGTGGCTGCACTGTGTTTGGATTAATCTTCACAGATCAGCTCTATGACCCTTAGACAAGACTCAGAGGATAAGGAGGGGTGTTTAATGGTGTGTGTGTGTGTGTGTGTGTGTGTGATGCTGGTTTTATTATGACATGCTGTTGTTGTTAAGTAGTAATGATGTGCAGAGAATCAAGTTCAGCTCTGTGGATCTCAGACAGGAGACAGAGGGACAGATGTGAAGAGTTTGGCATTTACACAACGGCTGAGGTGCTCATGTCATGTACATGGACAGAAATGGGTCCAGTAAAGAATGAGAAAAAAGCTTTTCACTCTCTCTCTCTCTCTCTCTCTCTCTCTCTCTCTCTCTCTCTCTCTCTCCCCCCTCTCTCTCTCCCTCCCCCCCCTCTCTCCCCCCTCTCTCTCTCTCTTTCTGTGTCTCTCTCTCTCTCCCTCCCCCCCCCCCCTCTCTCTCTTTCTGGGTCTCCCCCCCCCTCTCTCTGTCTCCCCCCCCCGTCCGTGTAAATGATGCCTGAGTCATGCTGCGTCCAGCTCTCTCTCTCCCCAGGTGACTGGTCCAGAGCTTGGCAGTAATGGACTTTCCTCGGTTCAGACAGGTTTCGACCTTGTGGGGTAACCCATGCATCCAAGCTTCACTCACACTTAAGAGTCTGTTAGACTGATCCGGCTCTCCCCACAGGCTGAGAGCGTCACGTGAGCTGGAGGAGAAAAGGGAGTTGTTTTATTTGCCACACTTCACCCCCTCACTGCTCCTCTCTGAGCCTAGCGGAGACGGAGACGGAGACGGGGAGAGATATTCCCTCCTGTGGATGTGTCTGTGCGTCTCTTAAGAGAGAAACTAAAGATATATCAGCTTAATTAACCAGAAGGCTGTTGGATCTAAATTCATTAAGTGTAAATGACCGAACAAGTGAATGTCTGAGGAGAATGAAATGAAATATTATTTGTGTTCTTGTTTGGTGGAGGTGGAAGGGCAGTGTTTGAAGGTGTGTGTGTGTTTGTCATGTGTATGCGTGTGTGTGTGTGTGTGTGTGTCATGTGTATGCGTGTGTGTGTGAGTGTGTGTATGTGTGTGTGTGTGTCATGTGTGTGTGTGTCATGTGTGTATGTGTGTGTGTGTGTGTGTGTATGTATGTGTGCTTTGCTCTACCACACTAAAAAATGCTGTTGTGTGAATCTTGTCATGTCTCTCTCCCTGTCTGTCTCACCCTCCCTGTCTGTCTTTCTCATCCTCTTGTGTTTGTATAACTCATCCCTCCTTCAGACACATAATAGCTGGGAAATCTGTAATCAGTGGTTCACGCATGCCTGCTACATTCAGGCAGCAAGGCCACACAAAGTTTTATCTTTCTCACTCTCTCAATCTTTCTCTCTCTCACTCTCTTTCTCGCTCACTCTTTCTCTATCTCTCTCTCTCTCTCTCTCTCTCTCTCTCTCTCTCTCTCTGGTGTTTGTCAGGTCTTCTTCCTCAGTTCCCAGCCTCTACTCAGTCTCCTCACTCAGACACTAGCACTGGGATAATGGCCCTGACTCAGATTTGTGAATATGGAAAACACTCGCTGTGCTTCCTATTTACCTGATCGTGATTAAGTCTGTACTTAGCTCTCTGTCACTGTGAGTGTGTGTGTGTGTGTGTGTGTGCGTGTGTGCGCGTGTATTTAAGCGCATACGTGTGTGTCTGTGTAAGTATATATGTGTGTGGGGGTTTGTAATTTGCTAAGACATCACCTCTGAGGCTAGAGGCGCTGTTGGAATTGCTATCTGAGACACTCTGAGACAGATTTTTTCTCTCTCTCTCTGTTTGTGTGATTTGGCTGTGAATGGGAGGAATCACTATGGTGAGTAGGCGCATTTTTAACTACATGTGTTTATGCTGTACATTCCCCTGAGGAGTGAGATGGGCCATGCTGGGTCAGTGTGTGTGTGTGTGTGTGTGTGTGTGTGTGTGTTTGTGTGTGTGTGACAGGGACTAGGAGGTCAGACTCATGACAGGCCAACTGTGAAGTGAGAAGCCGATCAACGTTCCTTATCCACGATGAGTCTGTCCCGGCGTTACGCCAAACACCACGTACACTTCTGTTGCACTGCTGTCCATTGTCCATTGGACGTTTGTCCGCAGAGACTGGGCTGTTACTAAGAGGATGAGACGTTCCAGCTTTGCTGATGCAGCCTGGTGCTTACAGTGTGGAAATCGATTTCTAGTTTGGCCGGGGCTGGAATCGGCAGGCTAACCTCGGCGTAATCCTCGGCACTGCGTTTGCCAGATTGACCTTGGAGTGGCGCTCTCATCCATCGCTCAGTGTCTTATCCGGCCGCATGTCTCGGGAGCGATAAGCCTTGGGCGGAGGGCATGTTTGCTCGTTGCCGAGCGATGTTTCTCTAACTGCGGCTCTGTGTGAGCGGCTGGCCGGGGTGTGAGGTGTCAGACACCCTTCGCTGCTGCATTTCACTTTCTGTTTCTCCTTCTGCCTTTAATTCGCTCTTATCCCCGACATGAACCCTGGACCAAGTGTCACATCCAAATGCACTAGAATCAATCACTGCCAATCCCCCCCCCCCACGTCTGTAGTTCCCACTCCTACCACCTAGATGGCGACAGAGTGCCAAAGATTATTTTGAAGTGGAAGGGTAAGCTGTTTAAAAGGCCGCACATCAGTCCTTGCGAACGATTGTGCTTTCCGGTTTGCTGTAAAGGCAGACTGCAGAATAAACTCAGAACTTTGTCTCTCAAATGATCTGCCTGACAGCTCTGCAGAGGGTCAACAGGGCACAATGTTATTCTACTGAGATTTGTCTCACGCAGACTTGGGAGTTCAGCAGCGTTCCTGCAAATTCGAGTCATTTCTCCTGACTGGCTGTTTGTTCTGTCCACTGCAGCTCGGGGATGGGTTGGGATGGGGTGGGGGCAGGTTGGCGAGGCTGCACCAGCATGGTTTAATTCAATAAGCAAGTTCGAAAGCTTGGCTATTGATCATGCCAGCAGTCACACGGGCCTTGTAAAAAAAAAAAACAAGGAAATAAAAACATTTGATTGTTTTTGGCACCACATCTTAGCATTCAATAAGTTGCTGTAGTGAATTAAAGCCAAAATAGATTTCCTTCAGCTGCACAGTAAGTTAGATTTTTATAATGGATTTTATATAATATGAGAACAAACACAGTAAGTGTTGTAAACTGCGGAGGACACTGTTACGACATACACATTTGGGGACAATTTTTAAGAACCTGCGCATGAAAATTTGGAAAGTGGAATAATTTGAATTATTAGGAACTGGGAATAATCGGAATTGTCAGTCCGTATACCTGGTGGATTAATTTACTGCCACTCGGTACACTGTGCAGAGCTGTTGTCTAATAGTCATGTCTGTCTGAACACTGGTTCAAAAGGATGTCCTATCCAAAAAAAACCTGTTTATTTTGCATTACAAAATTAACGTATTGTAGAATTAAATCTCTGTATATTATTCAATAAATATGTATAAAAATCTTAAAATAAAAATAAGTCCTGCTTTACTTTTTAAATCTAATGTGTTTGAGTACGTATTTAAAGGTTCAGTTTGTGTATTATTAACTTTCTTTCTGTGCAGCGGTGTGTTATTACTAAGAGAAGAGTAATATAACAGGCTGAACTTTGAGGTAATGTATTAGAGGGCATCGTGAGAGTATGCAACAGAGTGAACTTTGAGATGAGGTAACACTACTTTTGAGATGACATAACAGCGGTGTACTTGGAGATCAGGTAACAGAATGCACTTTGAGAGGAGGCAACTGCGTGCATTTTGAGATGCTGTAACAGGATGTACGTTTAGAGGAGGCAGTAGTGTGTGCACTTTGAGACAATGTAACAGGATGTACTTTGAGATGCTGTAACAGGATGTATGTTTAGAGGAGGCAGTAGTGTGTGCACTTTGAGACAATGTAACAGGATGTACTTTGAGAGGAGGCAATAGCATGTGCACTTTGAGACGATGTAACAGTATGTACTTTGAGATGATGTAACAGGATGTACTTTGAAACGATGTAACAGGATGTAATTTGAGACAATGTAACAGGATGTACTTTGAGAGGAGGCAACAGCGTGCACTTTGAGACGATGTAACAGTATGTACTTTGAGACGATGTAACAGGATGTACTTTGAGACGATGTAACAGTATGTACTTTGAAACGATGTAACAGGATGTAATTTGAGACGATGTAACAGGATGTAATTTGAGACAATGTAACAGGATGCACTTTGAGAGGAGGCAACAGCGTGCACTTTGAGACGATGACAAGCCATGTCCTCACGGCAGCCTCTTGCTGAGCCCAGAGCACTAACCCTCCAATAACCACCCAACCCTCATTTGGAGTGCTGGGTATATTTCTAAGAAAAGATGGCGAATCCACAATTCTGCAGCAACCTTTCTGCTCAGCGTTTAAAAATAAAAGGTGTGTGCGACCGAGCACTCAGCTGATTAGCGGATGCCAGATCTGTGGGTGCATTAGTCATTAAGCAGCTTTCCATGGATATTTTTAGGGGATAGTGTGTGGAGGAGATGGGGGTGGTGTTGGGGATGGGAGGCGGGGCATTGTTGAGATGGAGGGTTGATTAGTAAGAACTGGGCTGAAGCGACACTAAATGAAGTCTGAATGTGCGTGTGTACAGCAAGGAGGTCAAGCATCTTGGCCTTGTCTTTGAAGTTGCGGTTGAGCGGCGGGGAAGGTGGCAGCGTGTTTGGCACGGAGGAGATGCCTCCTCCACCTCCAGACCCCCCCACACTCAGCAGCTGGCAGAGGCGCTGCGTTAGAAAGCAATGCAGCAGCTCAGAGTCGCGCATTCCTACTCCAAGCTCACTTCCAAGCTAGCTGTGGAAGAGGTGACCCCAGAAGCAGAGTTCAGGGTACTTTTCTTTAGTTCTGTGTGGGGTGTACGTTCATTAATTAAATGCTGGGTTATGTTTGGAGTCAGACTGACTAGCACTGGAGAGAGGCAGAGGGGTAATAGAGTCTTCAAGAAGCCTAAGCACTTCTGCATTAATAAATAAAACGGTATCAGTGTCTTATTAATACAGCTATGTATTCTGATATCAGTGGTAATTTATAAACACATCTATGTATACTGATAATGTATACTGATATCCAGTGGTAATTTATAAACACAGCTATGTATACTGATAATGTATTCTGATATCAGTGGTAATTTATAAACACATCTATGTATACTGATAATGTATACTGATATCCAGTGGTAATTTATAAACACAGCTATGTATACTGATAATGTATACTGATATCCAGTGGTAATTTATAAACACAGCTATGTATTCTGATATCAGTGATGCTGTACTTTGAGATGACATAACGGTGTACTTTGAGATTACCCAACAGCGTATACATTGAAATCAGATATCAGGGTATACTTTGAGACGTAAGTCACCCAGACAGACCTGTGAGTAACCCAGACAGATCTGCTAGTCACCCAGACAGGTCTGTGAGTCACGCAGACAGACCTGTGAGTCACACAGGCAGGTCTGTAAGTCACCCAGACAGGCTGGTTAGCACCTCTCCTTCCCAACACGGCCATATCCCCATCATGCCTTCCTTTTTCCTTTAGTTCTAAAAACCTCAAACAGTCAGCATGTACTGACATACCAGCAGAGACTGATTAATGTCTCACGCTCATGAGGGGATAATGTGGTGTGTCAGAGTAATGGAACAGGCAACACACAGGATGAGACATTCATGAGAGATTCATCACAACAGATCACAATATTTCATTACATCACAATATGTCATTACATCACAGTATGGCAATATGTCATTGTTACATCACAATAGATCATTACATTACATTAGATCATTACATCACAATGTCATTACGTCACAATAGATCGTTACATCACAATATGTCATTACATCACAATAGATTGTTCCATCACAATAGATTGTTCTATCGCAATAGATCATTACATCACAATATGTTATTACATCACAATACGTCATTACATCACAATAGATTGTTACATCACAGTACTCTAGTACTTATTGTTTATTACACTAATTGTTGTCTATTATAGAGCTTATACATATTTTTCACTTCTAGGCATCAGTATTGATCCTTGTATTGCTACAGTATTCTAGTTCATTGGTATCTTGGACTCTAACCTATTGTATAGGCTAGGATATATTCTACGAGGAAATGACAAAGCACTTTTTTAAGTCGCTCTGGATAAGATTGTCTCCCAAAGGCCATCATTACATCACAATATGTCATTACATCACAATATGCTCTGATACAGGCAGATTTCTCTGAATGCCTCTGTCATAACTGAAGTTGTCTTAATTGAAGGTGTTGTTGAATTATGTTTATCACGGAAGGTGTAGGGTTGTGATGTGTTATATACCTGTTATAGATATGCTATAGATCTCTTACAGATCTGTTATAGAGCTGTTATAGTGTGATTATTCAGGAACCCTGCTTGTGGTTTTCTGCAGGGCACTTGCTGGGATTCAGTGTATCATGGGTTCCACCACAGCTAGTCTCCTCTGGCTTCCTACATCTGAAGCACAGCTGAACTCTTCAACCCTGGCTTGGTCCAGCTGGACTAAACATTACTGGTACAAACATACTGAATATATCCAGTACATAAATGTTTTGCTCCTAGCATGGGTGTATTCCTGCAACATGATGAGTGCTGGTTTTGAAAATATGTGCTGTATGACCTTGGCTAGTGTAATAGATGTTTGACAGTAGAATGAGTTGTACTGTGGATCAGCAGTTTGAATGTGGCAGGTCTTCTCACACCAACCCCAAAAAGATTTGTTAGCCCTAGTGAGCGCTGACAGGCACGCCCCGTCTACGCCATCAAAGAGATGCTTTTTCCTTTTGATACAAAATCATGGAGAAAGCATCATCTGTTGCTCTCCACCTTTTATAGAATGCGGGCGGAGTAACTGACCTGTTATCTGCTCCACCTGTTACCTGTTACACTGTCCTGTCAGTCGCACGTACTGTGCTTAGTGCAGCCTAGATGGACAACTGTCTCATTAAACATAGTCATGTCTTCAGGTCATAAGGGCACTGTGTTTGGGAATGTTTGGGAATGTGTTTTCCTTTAAACCATCCTTATTCTCTGCTTTCTTTTCTTAATGACCTCTACCAGGATGTACCTACTGGGTCAGAGGGGTCAAAGTCTCATGTGTTTTCATTAAATGCTGCACGGCGTTTTCACATCGGTTGACACTGATAGCAGGAATCCTTCCTCCTCATACCCTTCATCATCTCCTTTGTCTTCCTCGGCTCTCCCAAAGGTCAAGGCTCTGCCAGCTGTAATCACTCTTTCATCCTTACCCCTCTTTCTTCCCCGTCTCACTCTCTTGGCACACAGATACCTTAAAGGGGAAGTCAACATTTTCTTCCTCTTGTGAGAGAGAGAGCGAGAGAGAGTGAGAGAGAGAGAGAGGTTGGGTGGAGGGGGAGTAATTCTTTGTTGTGGATGCCCAGGTGATAGCCATATGGATGGATCACAGAGTTTAGCTGTGGAGTTGCAGTGGACTCTGACAGCCCCATTTCTCAGCCCAGGGTTTACCCATCATCCTCTGGTGCAGGCCAGTACCTGCCCTATGCTGGAGCCAGTGAATATGTATACTCCCGACAATCGGCCAGATTGATTTCCAGGGTCTGTTTCTCGCCCTGTTTTGAGGCTTGGAGATCCTGTCGGAGAGGAAGCTCCATTCTGTGAACCACAGTGAGGTCGTTTATACGCCCAAGCTTTAGGCGAGCATACAAACTGTGGGATTTGAATACGTTACCCGGGAGCGACTCTCGACCCGAGAGTAATGCTGCCAGTTTACTAACATCACTTTCAACCTAGCGAGGAGATTCTGACATTTCCGGTTTGAATGCCATTCATGCTATCGTACAGTAAATGATTCAATAAAAACTATGCAGCTTCTAGAAAAGGAAATAAAACATCCTCCTGTTACCAGATTTCATCTCGAATTCAGTACTGCTTTAATTTCTCTTAATTCCAAAAGCAATTTATCTTGCTATCTACTTCATCAAATGCTGTGAGCTGGCATAGAGATGATGTCATTTCCACACACAGTGTTCCACAGGCAACACTGGGGTTATCGTTAGCTATCACACCGCAAACAGGGATTTCTGGAAAAGCATCCGATTCCAGACTGAGGACAAGTGAACAGATCCACGTCTCTCCCTGTAATCAGGTCCTATCTTTACAGTCATGATGTGTGTGTGTGTGTGTGTGTGTGTGCGCGCGCAGGCAGTGAGGAAGGCATTCATCTCCAGCTAAGACCCAGCTCAGGATGTACCGTAACAACACTACAGATACAGGACACTGAGCTAAAACAACCTTATTTCTGTACAGGTAGTGAAACAAAAACAATAACCAAAAAACAAACAAAAAGGTTTAATCTAAAGGAAGTAGGCAGAGGTATTAAGTGTCATGGACAATCTTTCCAAGCTCTTTTTTCTGTGTGGGAGTGAAATTTGAGAAAATAAATGAATTAATTAATAAAATGCATGAATGAATGACCAATGAGGACTTTGTAAGTTGCATATTACTATTATGTTATGTGTTAGATATACCTGTTGTATTTTCTCTCTTGTAGCAGTTGTGTTATTGTAGTAGTTGTGTTATTGTAGTGGTTGCATTATTGTAGTTGTTGTGTTATTGTAGTCATGTGATTGTAGTAGTTGTGTTATCGTACTGGTTGTGTTGTAGCGGTTGTGTTATTGTAGTTATTATAATAGTTGTGTTATTGTAGTAGTTGTGTTATTGTAGTTATTGTAGTAGTTGTATTATTGTAGTTATTGTAATAGTGTTATTGTGGTTATTGTAATAGTTGTGTTATTGTAGTGTTTTTTTATTGTAGTGGTTGTGTCATTGTAGTTATTGCAATAGTTGTGTTATTGTAGTTATTATGTTATTGTAGTGGTTGTGTTATTGTAATTATTGTAGTAGTTGTGTTATTGTAGTTGTTGTGTTATTGTAGTTATCGCAATAGTTGTGTTATTGTAGTTATTGTAGTAGTTGTGTTATTGTGGTGGTTGTGTTATTGTAGTGGTTGTGTTATTGTAGTTATTGTAGTGGTTGTGTTATTGTATTTATTGTAGTGGCTGTTATATTGTAGTTATTGTAGTGTTTTTTTATTGTAGTGGTTGTGTCATTGTAGTTATTGCAATAGTTGTGTTATTGTAGTTATTATGTTATTGTAGTGGTTGTGTTATTGTAATTATTGTAGTAGTTGTGTTATTGTAGTTGTTGTGTTATTGTAGTTATCGCAATAGTTGTGTTATTGTAGTTATTGTAGTAGTTGTGTTATTGTGGTGGTTGTGTTATTGTAGTGGTTGTGTTATTGTAGTTATTGTAGTGGTTGTGTTATTGTATTTATTGTAGTGGCTGTTATATTGTAGTTATTGTAGTAGTTGTGTTATTGTAGTGGTTGTGTTATTGTAGTAGTTGTGTTATTATAGTGGTTGTGTTATTGTAGTTATTGAAGTGGTTGTGTTATTGTAGCGGCTGTGTTATTGTAGTTATTGTAGTAGTTGTGTTATTGTAGTAGTTGTGTTATTGTAGTTATTGTAGTGGTTGTGTTATTGTAGTGGCTGTGTTATTGTAGTTATTGTAGTGGCTGTATTATTGTAGTTATTGTAGTGGCTGTGTTATTGTAGTTATTGTAGTGGTTGTGTTATTGTAGTAGTTGTGTTATTGTAGTGGCTGTGTTATTGTAGTGGCTGTGTTACTGTAGTGGCTGTGTTATTGTAGTTATTGTAGTGGCTGTGTTATTGTAGTTATTGTAGTGGCTGTGTTATTGTAGTTATTGTAGTGGCTGTATTATTGTAGTTATTGTAGTGGCTGTGTAGTGGCTGTATTATTGTAGTTATTGTAGTGGCTGTGTTATTGTAGTTATTGTAGTGGTTGTGTTATTGTAGTAGTTGTGTTATTGTAGTGGTTGTGTTATTGTAGTGGCTGTGTTACTGTAGTGGCTGTGTTATTGTAGTTATTGTAGTGGCTGTGTTATTGTAATACCTGCAGCCCTTCTGCTGTATCCCTGCTCAGTCCTTGTTATGCAACACCAGAGATTTATTAGCTGCACGTCCAGTGATGCCTTTAATGAATAAATAATTGCACTCCTCCTTTCTCTATGTTTTCTCCAGCTGCTGTTTGATGTTCTCCTTTTCTTCCTTTCTTCCTCTCTTTCTTTCTTTTCAGTAACAGGACTGATAGCTCTGCTAGGGGACAACACACCACAGTAGTTTTACAGCGTGGGTGCACATCCACATAAAGGCTGGCGTGGGGCGTGACTGGTAAACACATGTCAGTCACATTCTTCCAGCAATTCAAATGTAGAAAGGCGGGTTTTTCTGCTGCCAGTCAAGTCTTAATGTTCTTTGTAACCAATGCGTTTTGTGACGCATAGAGAGCAGTGATCCATATTGTTCAGTGGAGGAGTGAACGTTTTCTCGCCTTCATTAACGATCACACCACTCAATTGGACAGTGAAATAATCATGGATCAAAGTTGTAGAAACTGTGTGTAGAAAGATCTGGTGAGCATGTTGTGTGTGTTTGAATAAAGAGATTGTTTTAGTAAACTGTAAAGAGATTCCTGAAATATGATGCAGATCCAGAGGCAGATAGTGAGGGTGGAGTTGTGTGGAGCAGGGTGGAGAGTTATGGAGCAGGGTGGAGCAGTGTGGAGATATGTGGAGAAGTGACTAGAAGACTGCTGGTGGGCTTACCCTAGTCCTCACAAACGCATGGAAGGGGCAGACAGTGATGCTGTTGAGGCGCATACCAAGGGAAGCTACACCACACACG
>NC_137502.1:1467500-1485000 GCF_041902795.1 Electrophorus electricus | reverse complement strand
TTTCCAGTCGGATCTGCTCAGTGATTGATAGTCATATCAGTGAGACAAGCTTGAGAGCTCAGATGTGAGACTTGTAAGAGCAAACTCTTAAAACAGACAAAAGCCAAGTAACACCCTCGCTGACATTTAGGCAGCCGCGTGATACCGGCTCAGTGAAAAGCAGGGCGTGTTTGGCTTACGTATGTCTCCACGTCCAAAACAATGACATATTCCTCTAGGTTTTCTCCTTCATTGGTGTCCTCTCTTTCTGTCTTTACACACAACACTCAAAGATCGCTCACCGTTGTCACGATCGCAGCGAAATGCTCAACAGATCGTGTATGTGCTCTGAATTCATAAAGCTAAGTGTTTAAAAAAAGTGTTTAAAAAATGCAAAAGTGTCCGTGTTGCTCTAAGACGACAAAATAAAGCAAGGTGTGAGATGATAGTGAAGAACACGCATGGCCTCCACACGGACTAGGGAGCATCTCTCGGAGAAACGGCCATGTTCTCAGGGCAGAAGGCGCCCCTCACAGAGGGGCACAGAGCCGTGCTGGGTCTTCCGGCTGATCCTTAGCCTTGGCACCTCAGTCAGTGTGGTGCCAGGCTGGTGAACTCCACGGGCGGGCAGCTACACGGCGGTGCACGTTCACGGGCGGCCAGACCGTTGTCGGGGGCTACCCGGCAGCAGTAGACGTGGCGTCCGTGCTGACATTTCCTGCTGCAGCTCGTGCCAGGCTGTGTGTGTGTGTGTGTGTGTGTGTGTGCGTGTGTGTGTGCATTTGACGCCTCCTCCTGTATTGTGCGGGTGTGTGCGTGGGAGAGACAGCTTGGCAGAAGGACAGAGACGTGCTCACAAAAGAGAGACCTTCTGCACTCGTCCACGTCTGACTGCCGGGGGGCAGACACTCTCCCCACAGACACTGCCTGTGTTTGCGTGAGTTTATCAGCGAGAAGCACTCAGACAGAGGCTGACATTGCCAGCCGCTCACGCGCACGTGCGTGCGTGCGTGTGTGTGTGTCTAGGGGCCCAGCGGGTCCTTCTACTCCCTGTGTTTCTTCACAGGTCTCTCAGAGACAACAAACATTACCAAGGCTGACAGCAGGATTCCACAGCTGGCATTCGAATGAGTGACAGTCAGACAGGGATGGATGGCAGTGAGACGGGGATGAGCGACAGTGAGACGGGGATGAGCGACAGTGAGACAGGGATGAGTGACAGTGAGACGGGGATGAGTGAAGGTGAGACAGGGATGAGTGAAGGTGAGACAGGGATGAGCGACAGTGAGACGGGGATGAGCGACAGTGAGACAGGGATGAGTGACAGTGAGACGGGGATGAGTGACAGTGAGACAGGACGAAGGAACGTCAGTCAGTCCGAAAACAAACAATCCCATATAATTGGACAAATAGTGTCCAGACTGTCTGAGTAACTCCCATCTACAGTGTTGCTAGTCTACAGAACCTGAACAGGATGTCACACACCACCTGCAGTTTGAAAACATCGCAGGACAGTGACAATTGACTTTGGGCTTCTGTCATTAGAGTTCACAGCCACAGAACTACAGGACTGTACGTACCACCTTCCTGGTCCTGACGTCCTGACCCTGCTAGGTCAGCTGGGCTCTGTGTCCCTGATGGGACCATAGAAGTACCTGTGGAGAGGTGGTCCATGAAACAAGGGTGGGGGTGGGTGGGGGGGGTTAGCAGGGTTCATTACTACTGCCAAGGTTATACCATTCACGTAGCGCAGGGGTGCCTGAGCGCGTGAGCTCTCATTCTCCGGCTCCAGCTCAGTTACCCGCCTAAATGTGTTTTTTTTTTGCTTGGATTATCTTATACAGCAGCTCATCACAAATTGCTTATTATACGAAGAGATATGGAGCATCACGGAGGTGAAGGCTAACCTCTGTGTGTGTGTGTGTGTGTGTGTGCGTGCGTGCGTGCGTACGTGTGTGTGTGTGTGTGCATGTCTGGTGTGTGTGTGTACTGTGCATGTGTGTGTGTGTGGGTGCGTGCGTGTGAGACATTTCACCCTTGTTTCCTCATATTCTTGGCCAGTACGCTTTTAGTGTGAGGAAGATGAGTCTTGGTTTGGCTCTCAGAGTTCAGCTCTGTAGGATGAAGGTCACAGATCAAACTGCTTTGTTTGGAACAGTACAACAGTTTCTGGACATGACCTGTTATGCAAGACTGTGCATAACTTGCAATATACATATTCAATAAAATTCGACATTATGGACCTATAGAAGTAGTGACCTATATGAAGAAGTCATTCCTGCTATATGAAATGACATATGTATCAGTTAAATGTGTGTACCCTGTGTAAACATTCTCCAGTATTCGTGGTCAAAGACGGCGTGACAGAGTCTAAGACCTACATTCTGCGTGTTTTCCATGAGCTGGCCAGCCATCTAGCAGATACTCCAGTCTGCAAGTCTGGGATTGCGCAGGATACTGTTAAATCCATCAGCCTTCCCGTTGGCGTTCCTCATCCGGCTCCTGTGCTCAGGGGCCCCTCTGCTCAGAGGCCCCTCTGATGCCTGCTGAGTGACGCAGTGTGAGGAGGGGATGAAGGTGTGTCAGTCCCTCAGGAGGACCTCACAAGCTCGTCAGAATAACAAGGCTGTATGCAGCGCTCAGAATGTGTGGCCAGTGTTGAATGAAATGTGTGCGCTGGCGTTTATATCTCCGCACAATGCAAGGCAGCTGTCAGGGACTGCCAGCCAAGGCGGGAGAAAGGACCGGAATGTTTCAGAATTAGCCCCACCAAGTCTGAGGCATGCAAGCGCTTTGTGATGGTGGTCTGTGTACAAGGACCAGGAAGTCATGCGTGTTAGCTGTACTCTGAATGAATGTTGTCATTGGCAACCACATGCCGAGATGCTCGTGAATGGAGAGTCTTGTTTTTCCCAGAATGCCTCAGGGTAGGGGCTGATACGGGTCATTTTAGTGATGTGGATGTCAGACTTTCACAACACGCAACTGTTTCTCATTTTAAAGAAATGTGAATATATGGAGCCAAACTATGTGGTCAAATTTTCCATCCAGTATATCAGTAGATAACTCAACTCTTTGATAAACATTACAACCCCAAATCTGAAAATGTTGGGACAGTATGGAAAATGCAAATAAAACTGTTTCTTATGCTGACTTTCACTTTTATTTCATTACAGACAGCATGAAGTCAAGATATTTCATGTTTTGTCTGGTCATTTGATTTGAAAATATTAATCCATTCCTGCATTTCAATGCCTGCAACGCATTCCAAAAACATTCCGTTATGAAGGTAATGTATTTACCACTCTGGAACGTTGCCATCCCTTCTCACAGCACTTGAGATGTTTTGGCAGCGAGGACTCCAAAGTGTGTTATTCAGGTGTTATTTTGTCCCGTTGTTCCTGCAAACGCGTCTTAAAGTGTGCAACAGAAGGGACAGGCCATTACTGCATTTTTCAGTCTGTGCTTGGACAGGGCAGGTCTGCAGGCTGGTCCCGTACCCTTGTCCTGTTTGTGTCTCAGGGAGACCGGCTCCTTTTCCTGTTTGTGTCTCAGGGAGACTGGCTCCTTGTCCTGTTTGTGTCTCAGGGAGACCGGCTCCTTGTCCTGTTTGTGTCTCAGGGAGACCGGCTCCTTGTCCTGTTTGTGTCTCAGGGAGACCGGCTCCTTGTCCTGTTTGTGTCTCAGGGAGACCGGCTCCTTTTCCTGTTTGTGTCTCAGGGAGACTGGCTCCTTGTCCTGTTTGTGTCTCAGGGAGACCAGCTCCTTGTCAAGTTCAAGTTCAAGTTCACGTTTGTTTTATTTGTCACATACATAGTCATACACAGTATAACTCGCAGTGAAATGGTTTGAGAGTGCTCTGTCCAAACTGAGGAGAAAAAAACAGGGGTGTATAGGGAAATATATATCTATATATATACAAAATATATTAACAATGTATGTACAATATATGTATAGTATGTTTATATACACAATGTACAATGTATATATGGATATGTATAAGTGTATGTACACAATGTACAGTTCCAGCTTGTCCCGTTTGTGTGTGGACAAGCTTGTATGTTGTTGTGCCAGCATGTTCAATCAGTTAACAGACAGCAGCAGAACGTGCCTGCCCCGCCCCTCGGAACAGCACAAACACCACGGAACAAAAGACTCCAGCTTCTCTGTAGTAGAGTGTAGTACAGTGTGGTAGAGTGTAGTAGAGTGTAGTACAGTGTGGGAAAGTGTAGTAGAGTGTGGTAGAGTGTTGTATTGTGTAGTAGAGTGTGGTAGAGTGTTGTATTGTGTAGTAGAGTGTGGAAGAGTGTTTTATTGTGTAGTAGAGTGTAGTAGAGTGGTATAGTCTAGTAGAGTGTAGTAGAGTGTAGTAGAGTGTGGTATAGTGTAGTAGAGTGGTATAGTGTGGTAGAGTGTAGTAGAGTGTGGGAGAGTGAAGTAGAGTGTAGTAGAGTGTGGTAGAGTGTAATAGAGTGTGGGAGAGTGTAGTAGAGTGTGGTAGAGTATAATAGAGTGTGGGAGAGTGTAGTAGAGTGTGGTATAGTGTAGTAGAGTGGTATAGTGTGGTAGAGTGTGGTATAGTATAGTAGAGTGTAGTAGAGTGTGGTAGAGTGGTATAGTGTAGTAGAGTGTGGTAGAGTGTGGTAGAGTGTTGTATAGTATAGTAGAGTGTGGTAGAGTGTGGTAGAGTGTAGTAGAGTGTGGTAGAGTGGTATAGTGTAGTAGAGTGTGGTAGAGTGTAGTAGAGTGTTGTATAGTATAGTAGAGTGTGGTAGAGTGTGGTAGAGTGTTGTATAGTATAGTAGAGTGTGGTAGAGTGTGGTAGAGTGGTATAGTGTAGTAGAGTGTGGTAGAGTGTGGTAGAGTGGTATAGTGTAGTAGAGTGTGGTAGAGTGTGGTAGAGTGTTGTATAGTATAGTAGAGTGTGGTAGAGTGTGGTAGAGTGGTATAGTGTAGTAGAGTGTGGTAGAGTGGTATAGTGTAGTAGAGTGTGGTAGAGTGTGGTAGAGTGGTATAGTGTAGTATAGTGTAGTAGAGTGTGGTAGAGTGGTATAGTGTAGTAGAGTGTGGTAGAGTGTGGTAGAGTGGTATAGTGTAGTAGAGTGTAGTAGAGTGTGGTAGAGTGGTATAGTGTAGTAGAGTGTGGTAGAGTGTGGTAGAGTGGTATAGTGTAGTAGAGTGTGGTAGAGTGGTATAGTGTAGTAGAGTGTGGTAGAGTGTGGTAGAGTGGTATAGTGTAGTAGAGTGTGGTAGAGTGTGGTAGAGTGGTATAGTGTAGTAGAGTGTAGTAGAGTGTGGTAGAGTGGTATAGTGTAGTAGAGTGTGGTAGAGTGTGGTAGAGTGGTATAGTGTAGTAGAGTGTGGTAGAGTGGTATAGTGTAGTAGAGTGTGGTAGAGTGTGGTAGAGTGGTATAGTGTAGTAGAGTGTGGTAGAGTGTGGTAGAGTGGTATAGTGTAGTAGAGTGTGGTAGAGTGTGGTAGAGTGGTATAGTGTAGTAGAGTGTAGTAGAGTGGTATAGTGTAGTAGAGTGTGGTAGAGTGTGGTAGAGTGTGGTAGAGTGGTATAGTGTAGTAGAGTGTGGTAGAGTGTGGTAGAGTGGTATAGTGTAGTAGAGTGTGGTAGAGTGTGGTAGAGTGGTATAGTGTAGTAGAGTGTGGTAGAGTGTGGTAGAGTGGTATAGTGTAGTATAGTGTAGTAGAGTGTGGTAGAGTGGTATAGTGTAGTATAGTGTAGTAGAGTGTGGTAGAGTGGTATAGTGTAGTAGAGTGTGGTAGAGTGGTATAGTGTAGTAGAGTGTGGTAGAGTGTGGTAGAGTGGTATAGTGTAGTATAGTGTAGTAGAGTGTGGTAGAGTGGTATAGTGTAGTATAGTGTAGTAGAGTGTGGTAGAGTGGTATAGTGTAGTAGAGTGTGGTAGAGTGTGGTAGAGTGGTATAGTGTAGTAGAGTGTGGTAGAGTGTGGTAGAGTGGTATAGTGTAGTATAGTGTAGTAGAGTGTGGTAGAGTGGTATAGTGTAGTAGAGTGTGGTAGAGTGGTATAGTGTAGTAGAGTGTGGTAGAGTGGTATAGTGTAGTATAGTGTAGTAGAGTGTGGTAGAGTGGTATAGTGTAGTAGAGTGTGGTAGAGTGTGGTTTTTTGGTGTTTGGTCAGTCCACATATGTGACAGATGAGGAGGGAGACTTTCTCCTTCACTGCAGTTTGTGCTTCTCACTGAAAATACACCAAAGTAACACTTTGTGTTCTCTGTCTTGCCATTCCAGTGATTTGTTATGAATTTCAACCTAACATCTAACAGGCTGCGGGTATTTTGCTCATCCCACGTCTTGGTGAACATCTCTGGCTAGAAAAACTTTCCATTGCACTACAGACATTTGTGATGATTTTGCCATTATTCTGCTGTGTTGCTGGCTCTCAGTAGACAGATGCTCTATGCTGATGGAAAGTCAAATTTCTCTGTAGTTTATGGTGTGTCTGTTATTATTGGAGGATTATGGTTTCTCGGGTGCATGTGTTTCCCGTGCGCTGCTATTATTGGAGATAAGATGAATGTTAACGTCAGTGTTAGCTTACAAGGTTTTTGCCTTCCTGTGTGTTTGGAGGCGTTTTTCCTGCACTTACCTCATGCCCCATGTCTGTAATGCATTTCTATGTATTCAGCTTTTTTCATTGATTTTCCTTTTAAATGGGTTTCTCTCAGATGTCCGAATTGAGATTACATGGGTTTTACAGAGTTTGTATTGCTTTGAAGTGAGAGAGAGAGAGAGAGAGAGAGAGAGAGAGAGAGAGAGAGAGAGAGAGAGAGAGAGAGAGGAATAAGACTGGGAGTGAAAGCTACAGAGAGGAGGGAGACTAAGTGAGAGTGAGACAGGACTGGGCAGCAAACATTAGCACAGCTAAACAGCCTGCATACAACGAGGAAGACAACTAGACATTAAGGGTTATATCAGTATAGACCATAAGGGTTATATCAGTATAGACAATAAGGGTTATATCAGTATAGACAACAAGGGTTATATCAGTACAGACCGAGTTAGGATTATATCAGTATAGACCATAAGGGTTATATCAGTATAGACCATAAAGGTTATATCAGTATAGACCACAAGGGTTATATCAGTATAGACAATAAGGATTATATCAGTATAGACCATAAGGGTTATATCAGTATAGACCATAAGGGTTATATCAGTATAGACCATAAGGGTTATATCAGTATAGACAATAAGGGTTATATCAGTATAGACAGAGTTAGGATTATATCAGTATAGACAATAAGGGTTATATCAGTATAGACAATAAGGGTTATATCAGTATAGACAGAGTTAGGATTATATCAGTATAGACCATAAGGGTTATATCAGTATAGACCGTAAGGGTTATATCAGTATAGACAATAAGGGTTATATCAGTATAGACCATAAGGATTATATCAATATAGACAGAGGTAGGATTATATCAGTATAGACCATAAGGGTTATATCAGTATAGACCATAAGGGTTATATCAGTATAGACAATAAGGATTATATCAGTATAGACCATAAGGATTATATCAATATAGACAGAGGTAGGATTATATCAGTATAGACAATAAGGGTTATATCAGTATAGACATTAAGGGTTATATCAGTATAGACATTAAGGGTTATATCAGTATAGACAATAAGGGTTATATCAGTATAGACAGTTACTATTATATCAGTATAGACCATAAGGGCTATATCCGTATAGACCATAAGGGTTATATCAGTATAGACCATAAGGGTTATATCAGTATAGACAATAAGGGTTATATCAGTATAGACAGAGTTAGGATTATATCAGTATAGACCATAAGGGTTATATCAGTATAGACATTAAGGGTTATATTAGTATAGACAATAAGGGTTATATCAGTATAGACAATAAGGGTTATATCAGTATAGACCATAAGGATTATATCAATATAGACAGAGTTAGGATTATATCAGTATAGAGCATAAGGGTTATATCAGTATAGACATTAAGGGTTATATTAGTATAGACAATAAGGGTTATATCAGTATAGACAATAAGGGTTATATCAGTATAGACCATAAGGGTTATATCAGTATAGACAGAGTTAGGATTATATCAGTATAGACAATAAGGGTTATATCAGTATAGACAATAAGGGTTATATCAGTATAGACAGAGTTACTATTATATCAGTATAGATCATAAGGGCTATATCCGTATAGACCATAAGGGTTATATCAGTATAGACCATAAGGTTTATATCAGTATAGACAATAAGGGTTATATCAGTATAGACAGAGTTAGGATTATATCAGTATAGACCATAAGGGTTATATCAGTATAGACAGAGTTAGGATTATATCAGTATAGACAATAAGGGTTATATCAGTATAAACAATAAGGGTTATATCAGTATAGACAGTAAGGGTTATATCAGTATAGACAACAAGGGTTATATCAGTACAGACCGAGTTAGGATTATATCAGTATAGACCATAAGGGTTATATCAGTATAGACCATAAAGGTTATATCAGTATAGACCACAAGGGTTATATCAGTATAGACAATAAGGATTATATCAGTATAGACCATAAGGGTTATATCAGTATAGACCATAAGGGTTATATCAGTATAGACCATAAGGGTTATATCAGTATAGACAATAAGGGTTATATCAGTATAGACAGAGTTAGGATTATATCAGTATAGACAATAAGGGTTATATCAGTATAGACAATAAGGGTTATATCAGTATAGACAGAGTTAGGATTATATCAGTATAGACCATAAGGGTTATATCAGTATAGACCGTAAGGGTTATATCAGTATAGACAATAAGGGTTATATCAGTATAGACCATAAGGATTATATCAATATAGACAGAGGTAGGATTATATCAGTATAGACCATAAGGGTTATATCAGTATAGACAATAAGGGTTATATCAGTATAGACCATAAGGGTTATATCAGTATAGACCGTAAGGGTTATATCAGTATAGACAATAAGGGTTATATCAGTATAGACAATAAGGGTTATATCAGTATAGACATTAAGGGTTATATCAGTATAGACATTAAGGGTTATATCAGTATAGACAATAAGGGTTATATCAGTATAGACAGTTACTATTATATCAGTATAGACCATAAGGGCTATATCCGTATAGACCATAAGGGTTATATCAGTATAGACAATAAGGGTTATATCAGTATAGACAGAGTTAGGATTATATCAGTATAGACCATAAGGGTTATATCAGTATAGACAATAAGGGTTATATCAGTATAGACAGTTACTATTATATCAGTATAGACCATAAGGGTTATATCTTTATAGACAGTAAGGGTTTTATATATTATTATATATATCATTGATATCTATCATTTATAACGTGTACACACTACTACCTCCGTAACAGGACAAACCAGTCAGGGTTAACAGATCTCTTGTGAGGGGTCATTTATAATGGATGTCTTTAAGGTTCAAAGCAGAGTGAGAAAAATGAAGCTGTAATCAGATCCATCACTCTCGCGTGGTACCTGCATTGCTTACCTGCCATGTTTCTCTTCCAAGGGTGCCAGGGTGGGTCTGCTGTGGGTATGAAAGGTGTGCCCGGCAGCGTGGGCATTAATCTTGTGCCTTGTCATGGTGCCAGCCTAAAGCTTTGATAAAGAGTTTCACTGGAGCAGAAAGCCTGTGGAGCCTGTTCGTGTTTAATGAGGGTCTGGCTGGCTCGACACACACGGCTGAGCTCCAGCAGGACTGAAGGTGGAGGAGAACATGAGAAAGCTGCCAAGGGCCAGTCAGACCGCCCAACCCCCCACGAAACCCTGAGACCCTGATCCCTGACACTAGTGCAGCCCCTGACCCATGACATTAGTACGGTCCCTGACCCCTGACACTAGTGCGGCCCCTGACTCCTAACACTAGTCCAGCCCCTGACCCGTGATTGTAGTGAGGCCGCTGACTTCTGAAACTATTGCGGTTCCTGACCCCTGACACTAGTGTGACCCCTGACACTAGTGCAGCCCCTGACCCTTGGCTCTAGTGTGACTCCTGACACTAGTGTAGCCCCTGACCCCTGACCCTTAACCCTGTTATTGTCTGTAAAGTTATTGTCTCTCTCTATGAAGCTTTGCAGATTTGTATCAATTTAAATCTATAAACACACACTTACAAAAGTGACTTGACTGTTTTCCACAGTGTTTCATTCAGATGTCCTGGCCTGTGCGTCCGCATAGCAGGAATGTGCAAACCTCTGTCTTTTGTTAACTGTGATTTCTCACATTTTCCTTCGCTCTCTCTCTCTCTCTCTCTCTCTCTCTCTCCCTCTCTCTCTCTGTCTGATGTATGTTATGTGACTGCACCTGCTTCTCAGTTCTTTCAGAGACCTGATGTGTGTCTGAATGCGTCTTCACTCTTTTACACTTTTGAATGATTAAAGATCTTTTTTTCGTGCAGCTGTTTCGGTGGATGCAGTGCAAGGCCCAGGCGGTAGTGCAGAATGGAGACAGACCCTGAGAGGGCGTCCCCTTCACCTCATGGAACGCCAAGCAAGGCCTTTTTTCTTAGAAGGGCTACGCACAAAGAACCAAAGCTAATGGCTTTTCAATGTCAAACACATGCATGTTACGACCCTGAAACCCTAAATGTTGCAGAAGAGGATATTGCAGGTGGTCTGCACAGAGTTCGTGAATGAAAATGTAACGGCATTTCAATGGCACTAAAAATGGTGCATTTCTGCTTATTTAGTAGGGTAGTTCTCATCTGAGACAGAGGGAGGTTTTATCATGCATGAGGCCCCTATGAGTCTCAAACAAGTCAGACAGCGTCGAGATTCTGAGATTAGCTGTGGCTAAGTATCGAGAGGGCTTACTGCGAGTGTGGATGCAGTAGGTCTGGATTCGGCATGACCTGTAATGGTCTTAACAATGTGAATTTGCATGCAGAGCTGCAGGGAAAGTGTAACGTGTGAGACTCGGAGAACTGAGGACCAGTCTCCATTTCCTGTGAGCGAGACACCTTTTTCTCAGGATTTCCATGAGTGTTTTCAGGGTTTGACTTGGATTGCTGAAGAGACGCATTCTTTTATTTCATTATTTATGAGAGCAGAGGCCCCCAGAGGTCTGACCATCAGCAGGAGAGTGTTGTGGTTTCAGGACCCCTCTTCTTAGCAGACGCTTGGACTCTTTGGAGGAGAGACACCATGCTCGCCGAACCTCATCAGAATTCACATCTTAGCTTTGTGACTTAAACTTGGAAATCTGAGTCCACGAACTTTTGGGTTAGTGTTCCTTAGCCGGAGGAGCTGGCCGTGTGGTGAAGGAAGCTGAGGGTGTGTTTATAGCCGCAGTACGGTTGTTCAGACCTTCTTCAGGGTAAGCTGTGAGGAGTCAGGCTCGCTGGGAACAGGCGGGACAGCGTCACCAAGACTGCTGGGTTCTGCCAGGTTCCTTTTATTCCTGGATTTAGAGGGGTTTACTTTTTATTAAGTGCACCATTTCTCCAGAGAAGCACGCGAGAGACTGTGAAAGGGCTCGGTGACAAGCAGCGACCGTACCCAGCCTCAGAGTCTAGTAGAATAAAGACTGCACTGCTGTTTTTCTGCATGGCTATTTGGATTATGTAACCTGGTGGAGAAGCATGCTCATATCGTCTACTGTTAGAGAAGGATGTTTGTCTATATATAGGGAATTGCCCCAGACTGGGAAATGTGTGATATAAAGTTATATTATATCCTTCTCTGAGAAAACAACACATTCTGAGTGAATCAGTCTTTGTGAAAATACTTCCTGTCTGCTTCTCCCTGCCTTCTCAACATTTGATTTAAGGACGTTTAAGGACCTTGTTGTTTTCCAGAACTTTACATGTGGTTACACCCTCATCAGCTGGCCCTTCTCACACAAACATACATCACACATGCACCATGTCAAGGCTCTTGTTCAAGTTCGTTCCAACTGAGGCGGATAATTTTCCCATTAAATTCCCATAATTCCCACATGAGACCAGTGTGAGTAACAGCTTGCGTAATTAAATCAGGAAAATTCAGGAATCCCTAAAATTTTAGTGTGTATTCATTTCGCTACAAACATCCATCCAGATTTTCCCTGCACGTAGGCCTCCTACACTGATTTTTGCTTGCGGACGCTTTATTCCACATTAGCCTGATTAGAAGAAGCCCACACGACTTTTCCAATCAGCATATTGTTCTAATTAGCCATGCGCTGTCTGAGAGGCCTTTTCTTAATCACTGTGTTGTTTCCCTGATTGTAACGCATCTTTATCCCTGATTATAAGGCATCATTTACCATGGCCATTTTTCCTTTGCCGACCGGAGAACCGGAGGGCCATGTGAGACATGAGGGTGCACAGTAATGAGGAAGTGAGAGAAAACAGGAGAGCAGTCACACCTTCGTCTCCAACGACGACGGCTGTCCATAATGAAGGACATCTCTTTATTCGTGTAGATGCGCGCAGGCCGGCTAAGGGATGGAGAAGAAAACAGAGAGCAGAGACAGAGGACAGTGAGCAGGGCCTGCTCCTGAACTGCTCCAGTGGGTCCACATGCTGGAGGTTCTGGGTGTGTGCAGGGGAACCGCTCCAATGGGTTTACATGCTAGAGGTTCTGGGTGTGTGCAGGGGAACCGCTCTAATGGGTCCACACACTGGAGGTTCTGGGTGTCTGCAGGGAAACCGCTCCAGTGGGTCCACACGCTGGAGGTTCTGGGTGTGTGGCCTGACATCGTTGCATCGTTCTGTGTTAACTTCCAGTCTTCTGTACATCAAATAAATGGATTTTCAAGAATGTTTCTCACTTCTTTGCATAAATTCAGCAATTCATGCATGTCTCCTGTTTAAACAGGGTTTGTACCCACTGGAGGTTCTGGGTGTGTGACCCACTGGAGGTTCTGGGTGTGTGCAGGGAAACCGCTCCAATTGGTCCACACGCTGGAGGTTCTGGGTGTGTGCAGGGGAACCGCTCCAATGGGTTTACATGCTAGAGGTTCTGGGTGTGTGCAGGGGAACCGCTCTAATGGGTCCACACGCTGGAGGTTCTGGGTGTGTGGCCTGACATCGTTGCATCGTTCTGTGTTAACTTCCACTCTTCTGTACATCAAATAAATGGATTTTCAAGAATGTTTCTCACTTCCTTGCATAAATTCAGCAATTCATGCATGTCTCCTGTTTAAACAGGGTGTGTAATTGATATATCTTATTTTAGAGAGGGTTTGTTGATCAAATACAGGAATTTGCAGATGAGAGGAATTGCAGTAGATGAGTTGTTTATTGCTTGTAGCAGCAGCAGATGTAGGACGTGTTTGTGCTTCTCATATCTGCATGCACCGCACTTTGTCTCCTACAAGCTTTAGCTAAATGAATGAACAAATTAATTCACAGACGTGGATGTGACACTGAATTTGAAACATGATTTATTTCTCAACAAGTCTGGTCAGCTCTCGCGGGTTTGGCGAGCACTCTCTTGGATGTGCTGTGCTCTGAAATGCCTGGTCTGGTTTTTTGAGCCCATTCTGCATGTATTTGGTGGAAAAATAAGATAAATAAATCTCTGTCCTGTTTCCAGCAAAAGTGCCCACTGCCATGCCGCTAACATGTAAGACCAAAGACGTCTGCAGACTGCTGGCGTCCATGCTTGAAGGGTCATTCACTGATCAGCGTGAGAAAACTGTGGTGTTGTGCTGACCAGAGGCGAGTGTGATGAAGACTCCTACAGACTCTAACTCCTCAACACACACATGTCCAGCGTAGACACCACCTGTGCCTTAACACACACAGACTCCACCCTGTCAGTGTAAGCTCCACCCCTTCAGTTTAAGCCCCAGTTTAAGATCTTTCCTCCCGTGACAAATACGGAAGATCTCGTCAGCCGTCATCAGAAGACATTATCGATATGAAGTTTGCTGATCTGAGAAAGCCCAATCACCCCCCGCCTTGTGAAGTGCAGCATTAAATGTGTAATGTTCTCCCATAAATTACCTGACAAAGAAAATTACACCAGTATCTTCTTTCAGTTCTTCAAAATGAGAATTTTCATGGTGAGATGACCTGGACGCGTTTTAATGGGGAAACCTAATTAGCACCGAATTAATTTACATACTTTGGGTGTTGGAAATAAATAGGACTCTAGTGATTTTGACTGAGGTCCACACCCCTTCATGGGCAAGGACTGCATCTGTGTGCTGGCAGCTTCCATGGGAGAGCTTCAGAATGACTCTGACATATCTCAGCCTGCATGTCTCTCTGTCTGTCTGTCTGTCCCTTGTCCTTATTGGATGCTGAGTCCCCCATCTGTGCTGTGACTGCTGTGTAATTGCTTCTGTTTAATTAGCTCAACAAATGAAACATAGGTTAACGAGGTCATGGAGCTGGGTGGAGTGAAGCTGTCATACCTGTGACTGCCTTTGACACTTGCCAGGTGTGTGTGTGTGTGTGTGTGTGTGTGTGTGTGTGTGTGTGAGAGAGAGAGAGAGAGAGAGAAAGAGAGAGAGAGAGAGAGCACGTGCATAAGTGTGCATGTTTATGTAGCCGCTAAGTAGATGCAAACATGGGTGTGTGTGTGTGTGCGCGTGTGCGAGTGTGTCGGTGAGGCGACATATTGTGTTTTTAGTGTCACTAGTGAAATAGTTATTGCAGCTACTCCACATGGATTGAAGCCCATTTATAATTTACATTTCATTTTGCTCTCCTGATGTGGCCATTCCATTACCCCACCAGAGGTTCCGCTGCCCGCCCAGGTGAGAGACCTTGGGACAAGGGTAGCGTGTAATTCTCCAGACCTGCCACGGGTAGTGTACAGTGAGAGAGTTCTCCAGACCTGCCACAGGTAGTGTACAGTGAGAGAGTTCTCCAGACCTGCCACAGGTAGTGTACAGTGAGAGAGTTCTCCAGACCTGCCACAGGTAATGTACAGTGAGAGAGTTCTCCAGACCTGCCACAGGTAGTGTACAGTGAGAGCGTTCTCCAGACCTGCCACAGGTAGTGTACAGTGAGAGAGTTCTCCAGACCTGCCACAGGTAATGTACAGTGAGAGAGTTCTCCAGACCTGCCACAGGTAGTGTACAGTGAGAGAGTTCTCCAGACCTGCCACAGGTAGTGTACAGTGAGAGAGTTCTCCAGACCTGCCACAGGTAGTGTACAGTGAGTGTACAGACCTGCCAGTTCAGTACTGCCCAAAAATCTCCTCTGAATCTCAGAGTATTTAGAGAACCCCAAACTGCTACTGCGTCATGGGTGGAGGTGGTGGTGTCACAGCTGTTGGAGGTGGTGTGGTCATGGATGGAGGTGGTGGTGTCACGGTTGGTGGAGGTGGGGTCATGGGGTCACCTGGGAGTAAACTGCATCCTGTACGTGCGCTGTGCTCTGCTGTCTTGCACACACTCACAGTCCCCGTTCTAAGACCTCAGTGCAAAGTCTGATGCAATGTTTGTTTTGCTTTAAAGCTACAACACTGTTATTTTGGAATCCTTTGCCTGGGCTACTGGATTATCATGTGGTTGAAGTGACATGTCCATCACAGATATGCAGGACGTCTGTCACAGTACAGGAAGTCCATCACAGGAAGTCCGTCACAGTACAGGAAGTCTGTCCCCACCTCTAAACTCTTCATTCTCAAGCATATTATTCCTCCAATGTTTAATTACTAATTTACATTTATATCTGTGCCATTTAGCTGACGCTTTTATCCAAAGCAACTTATAATTATGATTGAACACAACATGAGCAACTGAGGGCCAAGGGTCTTGCTCAGGGGCCACTTGAGAAACGGTGGCAACTTGAGAAATTATTCTCAATGTTATTTTACTTTGTGAGAGTGAGACTACCTGGGTGATGTCACCTTATAAGAGTAGAGACTAGCTGGGTGATGTCATTTTCTGAGAGTGAGACTAGCTGATATTTTGTTTGTTAGCCACCATCTGGGGCATCTTTGATGGACGCTCTTAATAAGATGCCAGACACTAAATGTCCCTTAGAGCTTCCGGCGTATTAAAAGACAAACTCTTAAGTACAACTCTTAAGCGAGCTGTCACGTGTAAACGTGTCACCTCAGTGTGTTCTCAGCTCATACTCCTGCTGCCTCATGACCCTGCTGCTGGTCGCACACAACTAGACGATTTGCTCTCATCTTCCTACCGTTTTAATGAGTTCACCTCCCCCGCAGATTACCCACGGTACGTCAGCCCACCCCATCTCTGCAAACAAAGCACTCAGCACTTAAAAGTGCAATTCAATTAAGGTTAATAGAAAAGCACACTGCATCTGGGGGCTGACATCTCCCCATCTCGACAGCCCGCCAGGGCTAGCGTGCCTGATAGGCCGGCGCTTGGCAAATCTCGCCTGCCTGATCGCATCGCAGCCTCCAGGGCTCTGCAGTCGCACCTGAACTAACGAGACAGAGATGCTCGCCTCATTCATCTCTCCTCTGTCTCACACTTCTTGCGCTCACCTGCCTCTGTGTTCTCACTCGGCGGCTTGGGCGGTGTAGGTGGCAGAAAGGAGCCTACGTCTGCAGCTCACTTCCCCGGTGAATGCACCAGTCCGTGTGGGCTAGACGGCAGAGAGAAGAAGTAAATAAAACTGATGAAATGGCATAAAGCTTGAAACTTTTTTAGCTTTTGTACTGTGACCGAAAAACATGCAAGCCAACTCCTAAAAGAATATTATTCATAATTCATTGTTGTCCTACTTGAACAAATGAGTCATGCCATTGAGTGCTGAAGATAACAAACTATCATTTCGACGCCAGAATTTGGAGGTCGGCAGAGATACCGCACTGACCGCCCTGCTGCTGGTGGAGTACTGGGGTTTGTGTTTGAGCTCTGAGCAGTGAACCTCTCTAAAGCTGTCCTGTTTCCAGTGAAGTGCTTGGTAAACACATATCTTGTGGACTACAATAGGATTCACAGGCCCTTGTGAACATATTCATGCATGTTTAAACATATTCCTATTGTTTTATATTACAGCTAAAACATCTGTGACCTTCTGGCTAAACCATGTGATCTTTGATGAGTATCTGTAATCTTCTGAACTCGCATATGATTGAGGCTTTGTCATAGCACAGAGCAGACCGCGCCGTGGCTGCCTCTAGATCTCCTCGTGTTGCTTATGCCACTGTTTGTTTGTTTGTTGGGCGGTGGGAGAGAGGCAGTCATCTCTGTGAGCTGTGTGTCGAAGACCTGGGGCGAACACAGGGCCCAAAGCTGGCATTCAGCTGTGCCTCCATTACTGCCCTGTGCCAACTGCCCCAGTCTGCGCCGCTGGCATTAACACCGGCACTCTACCACTCACCACGCTCCCGCAGGGTAGGCGGAGTGCGGAGAGAGCCACCTCCCTCCATCTCTGGCCCCGCCCAGGGGAGTGTCTGGGATGAGCAGATGGTTGACACTGTTTTACATCACCAGGCTTTACTGACGTGAACACGCCCTTGAAAAATTAAACCACGCAGGTTTTTCTTTAAGCCTGTTGGCCAGCACTGTTAGAGAAGCTAGATTCACGTCCTCTTGG
>NC_137502.1:1450000-1455000 GCF_041902795.1 Electrophorus electricus | reverse complement strand
ACGACATGCTGGTAATAAGGTGCCACTTCCTACCCTAGCCGCCCCTACAGCCTGTGAAGGGAACAGGTTGCCGTGGTAATGGCTAGCGGTAGGGGTAAGACAGTAGCTCGGCGTGCCCAGTGGGACGTGTGGGCGCCAGTATACGGGCAGAAGTGTTGACACTGATTAGCGACTTCTCTCCCCTGCCGTGGTAATTAGAGAAGCAGAGAGGAGAATCGGTGAACGGTAGCGTGACACGGCCACGCCCCCTCACTCGCTCTGCGGCTCTCAGGTTCTCCTTCTGCATCGCTGGTCCGCCCAAGAGGGCAGGAGAGCAGTGACCTCCGTGCCCTTTGACCCAGTGTGGGCCAGGTGTGCAGAGGCGACCCCCCCGTAGCTCGGCTTGGGTCGCACAGGGCCTACTCACACATCTCAGCCTTGATTGGCTGGTTTGACGTCGTTTAAGAGTGGTGGTGGGGTGTGTGGCACAGACGCGCTCCGTTATTGATCCACTGCCACCCAATGGCCCCGAGATGAAGCGGTTCGCTGGCCGTGATCTCACAGCGAGCCATCGCTGCTCTCTTGCCTCATAATTATTGTCCTCTTTGAGCAGTGTGAATTCTGTAATTATGCCTCTCCTTTCCTCGTTAGGGGTATGCTCGTTAATTACAGCCTACGCCAATAGCATGGCTGATAGTGGAGGATTTTCCCTGGGATTTGGACATGTGGCTGGGGCTCTCTGTGTTCCTGTATGTGGAGAGAGGATATTCCCCCAGAGTTTACCCCAAAATATGAGCCCTGATAAAACTGATAAAACTGGCTCTCCGCAAAAGGCAGAACCAGCGTGGTTAACAAGGCTCCTTCATCCCTGATTGGACGTGCGTTGGTGCACAGTGAACATCTGCTGGCTTTGGCACAGTGCTGATCAAGGGTAGCACTGAGATTGCTTTGGCACGGAGATTTACCTGTGTGGCTCCTCCCCCTGTGTGGCCCCTCATCACTCAACTGTAGCGCTTCTATTCGTCTGACTGGAGGAATAAAAAGTGAATCTCTTCCTGTGGAGCTGGTCGTCCTCATCTCTCTCTCCCGGTGTGTGTGTGTATGCGCGTGTGCATGCGCGTGTGCGTGTGCACATGCACGTGTGTGTGTTTGACAGGAGCTGTGCCCTCACACAGTGGTTGCCAGGGCTGGCTGACCTCTTCCACAGCAACACACCCCGTTCATTAATCTCCCCTTGGGCTCGCAACTGGCCATGCAGAGTTTTCTAACCTGCGCTCAGCTTACTCACACACACACACACACACACACACACACAAACAAACAAACACACACAATTACACACATGCCCACACACTCACACCCATGAAGAAGAAATTAGACAACGAAAGCTGCAAAAAGAGTGTTCAGTTTTTGTGTTGTAAAGGTGAGAGGTTTAAGGTCACGGTTGTTCTGTTGTAAAGGTGAAAGTTTTAAGGTCACGGTTGTTCTGTTGTAAAGGTGAAAGGTTTATGGTCACGGTTGTTCTGTTGTAAAGGTGAAAGGTTTATGGTCACGGTTGTTCTGTTGTAAAGTTCAGAGGTTTACGGTCGCGGTTGTTCCTGTCACTGTGTTACGAAACTATGCTGGGTTTGTTATTTATCATGCAAGTTATAATTTAAGAATTTAAATTAATAATCTTCTGCCCATAGTCAGTTGCACAAAATGAACACCCTTTACCCACCCGACCTGCTCCGAGCAAGACCTGCCAGGACACGGAAGTCTAAAGGCGATGACTTTTATTATGAAATTCTTATGTCCAATGGAAAGAGTAACGGCAGGTATTCAGACTTTTGTTACTTTCATCATCAAGCAGACTTGCTTGTATGGAATAGCATAAGATTAAATATGCTCCCCCAGTGAGGAGGGTGGGCATGTCTGCTCTGCTCAATCTGGGCCAGAAGTTCATTCATACCGGTTTCATCTTTAACGCGGTCTCACACAGCTGGCTGTGCTCACGAGGAATAAGGTGGGTCTAATCTGGTTACTCCACCCTGAACCCTTTTAATATCACTGCTGATACTCTCTGGGCCATGCAGCCTCTCTGGTAACGTCAGTACGGTTAGCCCAACCCAGCCCATGAGTTGATGTATATGAGAGTAACTGTTCACATACCTGCTCACCCGTGCTGCTCGACTGTAGTGTCGAAGAGCAGGTGGAGGTCCTCAGTGAGCTCACCTTCCCAAACAACACAGCACAGGCAATGCGTTCATCTGCGTGAATAGATGGATCTTTGGCAGTTGGTAATCTGGATATTAGCTGATGTGCAATATCCTCAGTCACCATGACACAGCACAATTCACCATGACACATTCACCATGACAGCACAATTCACCATGTGTAGTCTTCTTATATCGTTAATATATAGCTGTTGTTAAGATAGTGCTAACGTTACGATAACGCCAACCATAAGATAGTGCTAATGTTAAGAATAGTGTTAATGTTACGATAGCGCTAACGTTAAGTTAACGCCAACGTTACGATAACGCCAACGTTACAACAGTGCTAGTGTTAAGGTAGTGTTAGTTTTTGTTGCGCTGTGCACACTGGCTGACCTAAAGCGCCATCTCACTCACGTATCTCTGTCCTCATAAAGACGCACACAGACAGACTTCACCCTCCCCCGACAGAAGATAAGACGCCTTGTTTGTTACAGACGTCTATATCTAACAAGCACATCTTCAGACAGACGTGCTCTGGGAGGGTGTGTTCCTCCAGGTCCTGACCGAGGGGCTTTTGGAGAGCTTCTCAAGATTGGTGTGTTGAAACCTGGGTACTGTGCGTTAACACACCAGGCGCTCGTCATGTTCACCCTCAGATGGCTGGTGAATGCTAACAACTAAAGATCTCCCTGGAGTCATGCTGAAGGCCCGCCGGAAAAGTCATAATCAGAAAAGCAAAGGTTTGCGCAAGTGTTTGTGGAAGCATTAGCGCTTGCCTTCGGAATACCGAGCCGACGTTTTCCCTCCGCCGTCTGGTGCTTCTTGGGAACGCGCGGGTGCTGCTTCAGTCGAGTGTGGCTTCGTTTGTCTGCGTGATGCATGATGAATGAAGCCAGGCTGGCAGCCGTGCGCCAGCTTCCTCCCGCCGTGGAGCTGAGGTCACAGCCGCTCCGCCTCCCCCTGAACAATCATTTGAATACATCAGTAAGTCAGTGGCATTTGTGGAAGTGTGTTCAGACACTCTGACATTCACACACCTCAGGGCACGCTCCGCCTTGTTCTACACAGGTGACTCTTAACACCTGAGTCAACACGGCGGTGCAGGGTTTACTGTCACGAGACCCGTCGTTAAGGACAGAGCTGCTGCATTGATTTCGGCTTGATTAAGACTGGCTGCTACAGCTGTGTCCCTCTTACTTCTGCTGTGTGTGTGTGTGTGTGTGTGTGTGTGTGTGTGTGTGTGTGTGTGTGTGTGTGTGTGCCACCAGACATCTCTATTAACGCTTATTTGTGCATGCACGGATTTTATTATTCTGATTTAATACAACAGTGCCTGTAATGTCCATTCTGCTTCCCTCAGTCTGTATTTATCTGCCCTGACGCAGCGCCGGACCACAATAGACTAAATCAGATTTATTGGGAGGGTGTAGAACTGCTTCTGACCCCTGGCAAGGAACCCTTTCTCTCCCAGCCTCTCCCTCTCTCCCTCCATCTCTCTGCCTCTCTTCCTCCATCTCTCTCCCTCTCTCCCTCCATCTCTCTGCCTCTCTTCCTCCATCTCTCTCCCTCTCTCCCTCCATCTCTCTCCCTCTCTCCCTCCATCTCTCTCCCTCTCTCCCTCCATCTCTCTGCCTCTCTTCCTCCATCTCTCTCCCTCTCTCCCTCCATCTCTCTGCCTCTCTCCCTCCATCTCTCTCCCTCTCTTCCTCCATCTCTCTCCCTCTCTCCCTCCATCTCTCTGCCTCTCTCCCTCCATCTCTCTGCCTCTCTCCCAGCCTCTCCCTCTCTCCCTCCATCTCTCTCCCTCTCTTCCTCCATCTCTCTCCCTCTCTCCCTCCATCTCTCTCCCTCTCTCCCTCCATCTCTCTGCCTCTCTCCCTCCATCTCTCTGCCTCTCTCCCAGCCTCTCCCTCTTTCCCTCCATCTCTCTGCCTCTCTCCCTCCATCTCTCTGCCTCTCTCCCAGCCTCTCCCTCTCTCCCTCCATCTCTCTGCCTCTCTCCCAGCCTCTCCCTCTCTCCCTCCATCTCTCTGCCTCTCTTCCTCCATCTCTCTCCCTCTCTCCCTCCATCTCTCTCCCTCTCTCCCTCCATCTCTCTGCCTCTCTCCCTCCATCTCTCTGCCTCTCTCCCTCCATCTCTCTGCCTCTCTCCCAGCCTCTCCCTCTCTCCCTCCATCTCTCTGCCTCTCTCCCTCCATCTCTCTGCCTCTCTCCCCTCCTCTCTCTTCCCACAACCTCTCAAAATCTGGGGTGACAAAGCAACACTCTCACAATTGATAGCCCCTCAATTTGCTCCCCGGAATTGGTTACGTTCCGCCTCGGAATGACGCCAGTCCGAAATGGAATTAGGGTGAGGCGGCTGAAGGAGCAGCTTTGGCACCACGGCGGAGACGGATGAGCACTCGGGATAAGAGGGGAGGTCTCACCTCCACCACAGCTGCCTTTCAAGCCGTCATCTTGATGTGATTGTGGAGTGGGGGGGGGGAGGATGAGAGTGAGGAAGAGCGGAACAGAGGAGGAGGAAGATGGATAAAGAGCTCACACCTGTTCCACTGTTTGCTGGTGGTCAGAACCAGGGCATTATACACCTTCCCATCACTTTCCTGCCCTTCACGGGCCAGGACAGCGCAATTCTGATGTGTCTTTACCTGAACCCACAAAGGTCTGTGTGTCAGCTGGAATTAACCAGCCGCACAACGCCACCCATGATGCCACTTATGTGTAGCACTACCACAGACATAATTAGCACACAGCGTTTATTTCTTATGGTTTTTAAATGAACATTGTGTAGTTTTTGGTCAGCAGAGGTCCTGGCAGCCGTGT
>NC_137502.1:1410000-1445000 GCF_041902795.1 Electrophorus electricus | reverse complement strand
CATACAATAAATACACAATACAAAGAAGCCTCATTTTGCGACACTTGAAACTGTGAAGTATTAAAATGAACCAGTTTAAGTTCCATTTTAGTTCTTTTGGTGGATTTACAAAAAGACTTACTGCCGAATATTTTGGGATACAGTAAATAAACAAATGGATTATTATGCTTTTCTTTGTGAAGGTGACAAAGTTGAAGAGCTCCTGGCGTGTTCGCACCACGGCTTGTCTAGCGTAAAAACGTCTGTGGTGTGTGTGGTGTGTGTGGTGTGTGTGGTGTGTGTGGTCGTGCGGTTCTGCAGCATCTCTGAAATAATGGGATGTGTCAATTAGCAAGGAGTGAGAGATCAAATGTGAAGACCAGGCAAAGCAATTTGGGAAGAAGGGCAGATTCACTGGGAGGTTACGTAGTATCTTATGCTGCCAGTTGGGTTGCTTGACGGTGGTTAAACCGTCGTATTGGTGCCGTTGTTCCCTGGTGTTCTCTATTAAGCAGGGGGTTTAGCTCCAGAAAGGCAGAGCAGGAGGAAGAGATTAGTGAGCCAAAAATATTCCCAGCACTCCCAGAGCTGGGGTTCTGGTATTGTAGTACCGGTAGGAAGTGCCCACACTAAAGCCTGGTGTTCCCATTTCCGTGCGGACACTCGGAAGCGCGGTGCAGGCGCGTCCTGAGCCTTTAAAGTTCCCTCAGACACAGTGACAAAAGAAGGGAACTGGATGGACAGAGTTCACGGATGTTTCGGCCTGGACGTTTACACGACGCAGACAGGATCTCCACTCCGTCTGGAAAGAAGACGGAGACGCACTGGTCCTTTGAAAGGGAGGGTGGGACTGATTCTGAGGTCGGGAGATCTTCAACAGACTCGGTCTCAACCATTGCTCTTATCCAGGCTGTCATAGAGCTCAGTGCACTCACACTTTCTCTCTCTCTCTCTCTCTCTCTCCCTCTCTCTCTCTCCCTCTCCCTCTCTCTCTCTCCTTCTCTCCCTCTCTCTCCCTCTCCCTCTCTCCTTCTCTCTCCCTCTCTCTCTCCTTCTCTCCCTCTCTCTCTCGCCTTCTCTCCCTCTCTCTCTCTCTCCCTCTCTCTCCCTCTCTCTCTCCATCTCTCTCCCTCTCCCTCTCTCTCTCTCTCTCTCTCCCTCTTTCTCCCTCTCTCCCTCTCTCTCTCTCTCACTCTCTCTCCCTCTCTCTCCCTCTCTCTCTCCCTCTCTCCCTCTCTCTCTCTCTCACTCTCTCTCCCTCTCTCTCCCTCTCTCTCTCCCTCTCTCCCTCTCTCTCTCTCTCTCTCTCTCTCCTCTCTTTTGAAGACACAGCTTTATTCATTCACTCCCTGCCCTTTCAGCATTTCAAAGTCATATGAAGAGCTTGGTAACAACAACCCTCCCTTTGCAGCTGTTGAGCTCTGGATGGTGGTGCTGTCTATGCCTCCATCAGCAGTACTGGACAGACAGATGGACAGCCACATTCACTCTGCAGTGAGCTGCACTTCACTAAGATCTCACCTTCGGCTATACCACTGACCAAAGCTTAGGAATCTTTCTGTCCTCTTGCGTAAAAATACAGAGTTGGAGATGAACTCAACTCTATTTTCTTCTCCTCTGTATCGATGTCCTCTTTGCTCAGCACGGTAGGTGTCTGCTTCTGCAGTCACTATGGTTGCGGCGTTTGCTGGGCCGGGGGAGACTCAGCAGACACAATAAGACCGTCTTAAAAACCAGGCAACTCTGCCCTTCAGTGTGTCAAGAAACTCTGTGATCATTCTTTATCTAACTCTGTGCTTGTTAATGATATACATCCACTTATTACCTCCTAGTACTGAAAACCAGTGACAAAGGCTGTTATTCTCTGTATTAAGGACTGGTTTTGAAAATCGTCTCATTAAAGTCTGGGTCACAAAACTGACATTTTCCTCTATCAAACCTTAATAGTGTGATTAATAATAACATTCTCTTAAAGATATGCTATGTGAGCATAAGGGCCTGTCTCTCTCTCTCTGTCTCTCTGGCTGTCTCTCTCTCTCTTCTCTCTCTCTCCCTCGCTCCCCCCCTCTGAGTTTATCACTCATACTCCAGCCCTCGTTCTCCAGAAAGGCAGGTGTGCCGTGTGCAGTTCCAGATGGTGGTACAGGAAGGGGCTTCTGCCCTGATGATCACGTCTGCGCTGCAGTCTGACTGATTCTGCCCCGGTGACGGCTCCATGTCTGGCTCTGGGTCACCCAGACTGCCCGCTGCGGGGGGTCCCAGGCTGGGCAGAGAAAGAGCCACAGTGCCGTCCCCCCTCTCTAAGAAGGGCTGTTTCTTGGCTGGAATGACAGGACTGGGCCGTGTTCTGGCCGGAGATGAGACGGAGTTTGGTAGTTTGGAGAGGTCGAAGAATAACGAATGAGGACAATTGCTAAATCAGGTTTGGATGTAAGCTGAGATTCAGCTACTCACTGGCATACCAGCTGACTCTCAATCTCTCTGTCCCTCTTGTTTTGGCCCAGTTCGCTTTAAAATTCAGTCTGTATCTGGATTAGATCTTCCCTGGATGAGGGAAGATACATTCTAATGCAGGATGCAAACACTGCTCACACTGCAGTCGGTATGTGGTCACATTATCCCAGCAGCCCCCAAGAGGTAGTCTGACTCACTGCCATCCAATCTCTGATTATTAGGGAGAATGTACCTGCACTATTCCATTATTCCAAGGAATCCCTGGAATTCTGTTCCCTCGTACACAAAGACCAGTTTAGAGCCAGTTACGGTAGCTTCCAGTACAGTCCCTGCAAGCAAGCTTATTTACATCCTGGCTTTTACGAGCATAAGTGTAACTGCCGAAGACTCGTCTGGCGATCCGATTCCCACCTCGTTAATGAGGTAAAGCGTACTTTAGCTGATTGGCTGACAGCAGGACCTCCCCGGCACACATAGATTTGCATATTTACATATCCACTCATAATACAGACTACAAGAACGTCTGCATACGTTTGCATAACACAGTTATGCAAATGCAGAGACAAGACTGGACACTTCATCATCCAGACATTGATATCAAACACATCCCACACGTTAAGGAAGTACAAATTGGGCTTTGCTCAGCTAGCGCGCGTGCACGTCGACCCGTCCCACTCTGCAGGTGTGAGAGCCTGTCGGTCTTCTCTGAATTCATACTGACTTATTGATTCCTCTGGAGCTGCCATTTACGCCACACTCCTTTAATCACATGCCCGTCTCCGATGGCTACCTGGACCTGTAGCGAGACCCCGCCCCCGAGACATCTGTTCCCCACCAGGCCAGCAGAGGTGCTGCACAGGAAAACATCAGTGACCAGCAGCAGTGCACACAGTGCAGACGTGACTGAGGCTTGGCAATTATAACTGAAATGATAACAGTGATTATTTTCTATCTGTTTTGTGAGTTGTGCTTATCAGTTGCGTTTAAATGATTATTTGTTTTGGTCGATTTCCCAGAGTGCACAGTGGGGGTGTCTGTGATTTGTCAGAACAAAGACTCTCAATGAGACCGCTGTGATTGGTGAGATTGGGTTCAGTGTTCATCGGACTGCCAGTTTTTTTGTTTGTTGTATTGTTCACATCTCGGAGCGTTCTCATTTTGGTGCATGATCACATGCGGAAGGCATTCTGAAATGTGAACAGAATGAACAGAAGGAGATTGAATGTGTAATCCATCAGAGCAGAAGCAGTTTATCTGACCGCAAGTGCTCTGGAGAGGGTGTTCAGGAGAGTCGGTACATGACTGGCCTACATAGAGCTAACCCCAGAACTCCCACAATACCCAACTGCCCCTAAAGATCACAGAAGCCCAAGTCTGAACATTAACCCGACTACAAGACCACACCCCAGTGCTGTTTTAAGACCAAATAGATTATTCTGAAATTGTGTACCTGCTAAGAAGAAAGAAAGGATTTTTTAATTGTATGTATTAATATTTAATTATATATATTAATATTTAATTGTGTACATTAATATATCATGGTGTCTAGGTAAAGGTCTGTCCACTGGTCGCTGTTCCCCTGGACCAGAGTGTCAGAGTTAGACTGTTAACTTTTTTACCAACCGGTGGCGCATGTTGTTATTGTAGTATACGGACTCCGAGTCCGGTCCTTCAGCAGGGCCAGCCAGTCCATGTACAGGCCTTGCATACCTGGTTCAGGTGCGGTAGAGCAGAACACCCGGACCGGCCGAGTCAGTGAGGACCAGATCAAGCACCTCACAGTTCCATCGTTTTTAACAGCTGGCGACTATCCAGTAGCTTTTGACAGTACCAGGTGAATTGAAGCATGGAATGACACTTTTAAGACAGAAATGCTCATTAACATTAGAGCCATCCAGCCTTTCAAACAAATGTGCTAATGTGCCACAGTCGATGACGGCTGTAATAGACTAATAAATAAATGATGGTCTACTGTGAGCTAATGCCTGTGGCCACAGACATCGCTGGGGGAGCAGAGTGAGTGTACTGTGCTTATAATGGCAGAAAGTCACAGGTGTTCTGTAGAGATCTGAGGTTCACACTCACATTTCAACAGTAAAAATAATGAGTCATGCGGTCTCCTTCAGGAAAGTATAAAATTTAATGTTCATCTGCACACACGTGCGCGCGCGTGTGTGTGTGTGTGTGAGTGTGTGTATGTCTGTGTGTGTGTGTGTGTGTGTGTCTGTGTGTGTGTGAGTGTGTGTGTCTGTGTGTGTGTGTGTGTGTGTGTGTGTATGTCTGTGTGTGTGTGTGTGTGAGTGTGTGTATGTCTGTGTGTGAGTGTGTGTATGTCTGTGTGTGTGTGTGTGTGTGTGTGTGTGTGTGTGTGTGTGTGTGTGTGTGAGTGTGTGTGTGTGTGTGTGTGTGTGTGTGAGTGTGTGTATGTCTGTGTGTGTGTGTGTGTGTGTCTGTGTGTGTGTGAGTGTGTGTGTCTGTGTGTGTGTGTGTGTGTGTGTATGTCTGTGTGTGTGTGTGTGTGAGTGTGTGTATGTCTGTGTGTGAGTGTGTGTATGTCTGTGTGTGTGTGTGTGTGTGTGTGTGTGTGTGTGTGTGTGTGTGTGTGTGTGTGTGTGAGTGTGTGTGTGTGTGTGTGTGTGTGTGTGTGTGTGTGTGTGTCTGTGTGTGTGTGTGTGAGTGTGTGTGTCTGTGTGTGTGTGTGTGTGTGTTTATTATTCTTGGTGCATATTGTGCATCCTAGTTCACCCTTGTGTTTATTCTTGTTTGCTTTGATTGGCTCACTGTACGCCCAAAGCCAAAGGGAAACACTCTGTTGGCTTAAGTGCACTAAGTGATGTTTTATAGGTTATTATAACTACATTTCTGTATACCAAAAAAAATCTATGATTCCCTGAGGAATTTCCACTGACTCTGAGTGTGGTCTGAATGATGGATTTTACACAGAGTCAACTGCAGGAAGCCTCATCTCCAGTAAGATGCTCAGTGTTCGTTTAGGAGCGAGATACACTCTGCAAACTCTCATCAGCTGCAGAATAATTCACCTTTTGTGTTTATTGTGTGAACTGAGTGTTGTTGAAGGGTTATGGGATGGCTTCAGAGTGTTTCAATTTAGCCTCTTTCAACATTCTCCAAAATGTATGAAATCCCAGCACTAGTGCCACAGATAACCAGTCAAACCAGTCGATTAACAGTGAAACGTGTTTGGAGCTCTAGAAACACTCCATTAAGGGAAAGACAGGCCAGAAACACACATGGCAGGTTTGCTGAGTCATTCCCCGAGCTGAGCGTTCTGGTTATTTGAGAGCATGCTCAAGTTAAAATCCCACAATCCTCTGCTGTATACCTTCACTAGTCTTGGCTTGTCTGTACTGCCCCATCCATATGAGGCTGTGTAATTAAGCTTTAAGAACTTCAAATGCTTCTCAAAGCTTTTTTCTGTAGCGCTGCAGTTCTCTCTGCCTTCAATCACCCACAGTGCACTTGGGGTTGTGCTGTGTAATGAGGAGATTAGGCAGAATTTGACACAGACTGGGATTACAGCATTATAGACCCGATGGCTCTTTCTTCCTGCCTCCATGTCTGAAGGGGCGTGCTGAAACGCACCGTGTCAGTGGAGAGAAATAAAGAAGCATTACTGTTACCCTGAGCCGTGGCTCGCCAGATCCCAGCACGTACCCAGGGAGTTAAGATCCGGGCCGCTGCGCATGCATGCGTTAGGCCGACAGGCTCTGACATGGATATGGTTCCCGTTAGCAACCACGTCGTCATGGGGAGGGACCCTGTTTCACTCCAATCTTAATATGCTTCCTGCGTTTAGATCATCCATATATCAGCGTGTCACACAGGGCTTGTGGCGGACATCATGAGTTCAGAGAGTAGATGACTGAGAGTCGATGCTGAGGTAAGATGAGCCTCTGAAAGCCGCCAGCAGAGCAGAGACTCCACTGTATTCATCTTCCTCTGTCATCCTCTTCATCTTTCATCCTCGCTCCTGCTCGGCTGATCATGTCTGGGGTTGGCTTGGACGCTTGTTCTCTCTGTGATGTACTACTAACCCTGCCCCCTTCATGTAGTGCAGTATTTTCCCAGTGAGTCTCTCCCCCTCATCCTCTCAGCCTGAGGCCATGGGGTAGCTCATTATACCTTATAAAAGAGTAAATGTATCCCTGTATGTACCCCTGTATGTATCACTGTATGTATCTCTCTGTGTATCCCTGTATGTGCCCCTGTATGTACCCCTGTATGTGTCCCTGTATGTGTCCCTGTATGTATCCCTGTATGTGCCCCTGTATGTACCCCTGTATGTGTCCCTGTATGTGTCCCTGTATGTGTCCCTGTATGTATCACTGTACGTATCCCTGTATGTGTCCCTGTATGTGTCCCTGTATGTGCCCCTGTATGTATCCCTGTATGTATCCCTGTATGTGTCCCTGTATGTGCCCCAGTATGTTTCCCTGTATGTATCTCTATGTATCACTGTATGTATCCCTGTGTGTCCCTGTATGTGTCCCTGTATGTATCCCTGTATGTGTCCCTGTATGTATCTCTCTGTGTACCCCTGTATGTTTCCCTGTATGTATCCCTGTATGTGTCCCTGTATGTATCTCTCTGTGTACCCCTGTATGTGTCCCTGTATGTGTCCCTGTATGTGTCTCTCTGTGTATCCCTGTATGTGTCCCTGTATGTATGCCTGTATGTATCCCTGTATGTGCCCCTGTATGTTTCCCTGTATGTATCTCTGTATGTATCACTGTATGTATCCCTGTATGTTCCCCTGTATGTTCCCCTGTATGTGTCCCTGTATGTATCTCTGTATGTGTCCCTGTATGAATCCCTCTATGTGCCCCTGTATGTATTCCTGTATGTATCCCCTGTGTGTCCCTGTATGTTTCCCTGTATGCATCTCTGTATGTATCACTGTATGTATCCCTGTATGTATCCCTGCAATGTATCCCTGTATGTTTCCCTGTATGTTTCCCTGTATGTAACAGTGGGGGCTTTTGTAATTTGTTCCTTTGTTTGTTTTTCATTTTCTTTTCACTGTATCTTCAGTCCCAGTGTATCAGTATCAGAAATCCTCCCAGGCAGAGCAGAATTATTAAAAACTAATGAAGACACTGCAGATGTATTAGTAAAAACGTTAAGGACACGGAGTTGTAAACAGATGCTTGGGTTGAGGAGTTTAGGGAGAGTGAGAGGAAGGTGTGAGGGGAAGGGGAGGAGTTTAAGGGAAGGGGGAGGAGTTTAGGGAGAGTGAGAGGAGGGGGGTTAAGGAGTGTGAGGGGAAGGGGGAGGAGTTTAGGGAGAGTGAGGAGGGGGGGTTAAGGAGTGTGAGGGGAAGGGGAGGAGTTTCAGGGAAGGGGGAGGAGTTTAGGGAGAGTGAGAGGAGGGGGGTTAAGGAGTGTGAGGGGAAGGGGGAGGGGTTTATGGAGAGTGAGAGGAGGGGGGTTAAGGAGTGTGAGGGGAAGGGGGAGGAGTTTAGGGAGAGTGAGAGGAGGGGGGTTAAGGAGTGTGAGGGGAAGGGGGAGGAGTTTAGGGAGAGTGAGAGGAGGGGGGGTTAAGGAGTGTGAGGGAAAGGGGGAGGGGTTTAAGGGAAGGGGGAGGGGTTTATGGAGAGTGAGAGGAGGGGGGGTTAAGGAGTGTGAGGGGAAGGGGGAGGGGTTTATGGGAAGGGGGAGGGGTTTATGGAGAGTGAGAGGAGGGGGGTTAAGGAGTGAGGGGAAGGGGGAGGGGTTTAAGGGAAGGGGGAGGGGTTTATGGAGAGTGAGAGGAGGGGGGGTTAAGGAGTGTGAGGGGAAGGGGGAGGGGTTTAAGGGAAGGAGGAGGGGTTTATGGAGAGTGAGAGGAGGGGGGGTTAAGGAGTGTGAGGGGAAGGAGTTTAAGGAGTTATGGGAAGGGGGAGGAGTTTAAGGAGTTAGGGGAGTGGCATACTGGATGAAGCTCTCACCATGTGCAACCTTACAGCTAAGATGAAGGCATGACGTCCTTTACTTCTGAAACTTCAAACAAGGACATTCATCTGTCTGGGCCTATGTACTGTCACACACACACACACACACACACACACACACACACATACACACACACACTCATACACGCGCGCACGCACACATATATTTTCTTTCTTGTGCACTTCTCTACCTGCTTCCTGTCTCTGTTCCTGTGTCTGCTTCTGTCTCTCTCTCTCCCTCTCTCTCTCTCCCTCTCTCTCTCTCTCTCTCTCTCGCTCTCTCTCTCTCTCTCTCTCTCTCTCTCTCTCTCTCGCTCTCTCTCTCTCTCTAGCTACAGATATCTGATGACAAGCACTTGTAAATAAATAAATATAAACATATATTTATTCTAGACATATTGTGCTGATATTTTAACGCATTCACTAATTTCTCCTGTACACACACGCAGCATAACTTCAATATACTCCTCAGATGATGGGCTGTGTGTTATCAGTGTGTGTAAGTCTTATCTGAGGTGTGTGCGTGCTCTGTCTCTCTCTCTGTGTCTCCTGCACTGACTGCGTGTCTCTTCTTCTCTGGACTTCCTGTGTTCCTTTTTCTGTCTTCACGTTATGGGTGCTACATCTGTACAGTTATCTAGCATTTCTTCTGGACTTTTCATTTTAATCAGATAATAATCTCTATTAATCTCTAATAATTCTCTATTTTATAGTTTACAATATTCTAATTTATTAATGGAAGAAACATAATTGATCCAATTTTGATCCAATTATTAATGTGTTCTTTTGGTGGGTTTTGAGAGGGTGTAGTGAATTGTGTTGTGAAGGTGATGCATTTCTTTGGGCCTAAGGAAGTTTGTTTGTGGGCGTAGGCTGTTACTCAGACACGCTGTGTGCTGACAGGAGTCTGGATGTGTCTGGGATAAGTGAGAATGGAATTTTTCAACATGGATGCTTTTTTAACATTTAGAGAGAAAGCAGAGATTGATGCAGTCATGCTCTGTATATTGGATTTGCGGTAGATCTTTTAGGATGTATTTTTAGGGTGACCAAATTCTAAGTTTCTGTGGCATTTGTGTGCCCTGAAGAGACTTTTTGATAAAGGTTTGGACCCCAAACCTCACTGCAGTGTAAATTCCTCAACCTGTGTGAGGAAGTTAAAAGGTTGATCCCACAGAGGAATTCTTAGAGGAACTCTGTCTCTCATGGATGGTTTCTAAGCTCAGACCACAGCATTGTTGGGGTCTTGGGTGCCATCACAGCTGCACTGAGCGAGATGACGTAGAGAAAATCAACTTCTGTACTGACAACATCAGTGTCTTTAAGTTTTCTTTCTTTCATCCATGCTGAGACACATTTTCACATTTTCACGTTTGCATGCAGTATGCGACTGTGTGACTGCTGGTTGCTGTTGGGTGTTGGGGTTTGTCTTTGTGTGTGTGTGTGGGGGTGATTTTGGGGGTTAGGGGATGAGGAGATGAAGAGGGTGATATGCATAATAATGAAAAGTGTTCAAATATTTCTTTCTTTTAGATTATCTCTGTCTCTTTCTGTCTGTCTCTCATGAGGAGAATTTTGCCTAAAATGCTGGTGTTGTCCTTCTGCACTCAGGCGGTTGTTTATGCAGATTTGTGGTGATGACGTAAGAATGGTCAGATGAGTTATGTTGTCCTCGTTTAATCGCTGTCACTGTTACGCGCTCTCATTCACAGCTGCTCGGTGTCCTGCTGAGATGGACTTATGGCGGTTTGGCTCCTTGATGCAGCTCTTGTGGTTTACAAACAATGATTGAGTTCATTATCTGCTGTTCCGGATTCTCTCCATCAGAGAGCTCGGTCCAAGCCTTTAACACACACTTTGGTTGATTTGTGTCGAAGACAATGAAGCGTTTTTTAATTTTGTTGGATATATTCCACATCCACCTTGTTTGCAGGCACTTCAACAGGCAAAGCAGAGAATACAGATGAGTGTCATTGCGAGATGCGGAATTCTGGGCTGGTTTATCCCTCATCATGCATGACTAAACAGATAAATATCATATACGTAGCATATGTTGTATTTAATTAGCTTGGGTGGGATAGCGGCACAAGACAACGTTCCCAGATGGCATGTGTTCCCAAAATGAGCCACCTCTGGTGGAGATTGGCATGTCTGGGCCTCTGTTGGTGCTGGAGCACTGTGTGTGAGCACCCAGGTGGCACACATGGACCAAGACACAGCTGGTCATTTCTGAGATATACAGGATACATTTCTGAGATATACAGTGCTGCATACAGGCCAGAGACATGATTCTGGCCCAATTCTGATCCATTTAAAGCACTTATGGGTCAGTGATGGCAGTGGCAAGCTGTCTCACTGTACTGTGGGCCAGAACAGACCCAGCTGTCTCACTGTACTGTGGGCCAGAACAGACCCAGCTGTTAATGTACTATATAAATGTGGTGCTATTTATAACAGTTAATGTACTATATAAATGTGGTGCTATTTCAAAGCAGATTGAAGTGGCCAAAGGGATAATTGGCAATAAGGATTTCCCAGACATTTCCTGTTCTTCACCATCATCATCAGGCATGTTTGCTGCCCAAAATTTGGAAATCTGATTACAACATTTTATATATTTCCAGAATTCCTTTATCATTTTTATATAGCAAAGAGTTGCCTTCTGAAAACTGGGTCATTAGCTGGTTCTAAATTTGAAAGGCAGAGCCGTGTGTGTGTGTGCGTGCAAGTGTGTGTGCGTGCAAGTGTGTGTGTGTGCAAGTGTGTGTGTGTGTGTCAGCAGCACTGCCCCTCCAACGTGTGTGTCCTGTGACTGGGGAGTCAGGACAACTGTAAGACCCGACAAACCGCGTGTGAGCGCGAAGCCCTGGAAGCTGTGCTCAGCGTTCTCTGCAGATCAGACTAGCACACTGACAGGCTACGGTGACTCTTAATGGTTTGATGCCAACAGAAAACACTGAAACTACTCCAGTAAAGTTCAGCATGAGTGTAGCAGGCATCAGGGCAGGAACCACAATGCTTGGAAACCTCAGGCTTTCAGATTTATTGAGCCATGTTGCTTCCCTGCTAATAGCATTCAGACACTATCAAGTTCTGTCTTGACGTGTTCAGTTGCATTTTAGTCTGAAGTATTTAAGTCTTGGGATTTAGTATCTTTGAAGCTGGGTTGTTAGTCTCATGATATCTGTGGGTCTGCAGAAAGGGTGAGAAAGGTGCATTATGGTCAGAAACAACAAATGATCAGAACTATTAATAATGTCTGGCAAACTGTACATGGCACATATATGGCACATAACTCTAGGAATATTACGGCCATACACAAACACAAAACAATTTGTACTGCACACAAAATACAATTTACAGTATATTGTAGGCTATACTCTATATAGTTTACACTAAATCTGTGTCGATAATGCAAGTCGGATTCTTTGGGATTCACAATATTGTATTGATATTGTAAATCTTTGCAATAATATTAATTAATTTATGTTTTCATTTAAAAACATCAGTGTACTCATAACCATATAACAATATAATGTGGATATGGCCGCTATGTTAAGCCTTTAGCTCCCTAAGGCCAGTATAAGGGTTTGTTCTATAGCTTCTACAGGATTGGGATTTGACTGTGATATCGTGATGCAGATGGATGTGTTGAATCGTGAACTGAACATCGTGATTAGTATCAAAAGCCTGTGTTGTCTGTAGGCAACTGTGCTCTCTGTATTCAAAGTACATCCACCTAACTGCTGGAACACGGTGTAAGAAATTCGGTTATGTAAACATATAGCTGCTTTGCTTAAGTTGTTCTGCTTCCTGTCCCAGCATGGAGCTCCTGTCAGTCTGGGGAGGGATGACGATCACGTCGGTCCATGCTCATGCCAGCAGTGGAGGGAACCTGTGCTTCCTCCCGCCTGACATGGTGATTGATGAGGATAAAAACAGCTGTGAAGGACTAATAATGGCTTCAGCAGCAAGAGAGACTGACAGCCGGATGGACGGATGTGTTTTCCGTGCCTAGAGCGCTCTCACCAACCCAGAAACAATGTCAACCTTCAACTTCTCTGCCCACGACATCAACCAAAATGCCTCAACCTAGACATGCCTACTGGCTTTGGAAACGAAGTGATTACCTTTCATTTTGAAAGGAGAGCAAAGCCACCTTGCTAAGAGGAACCTTGAACTGCTTCAATTGACTTAAAGAGCTTTCTGGATGAGACCTGTGTTTTCATTTTATGTAGAGACATTCTGTTATTGTGGGAAGAAAAAGAACGTGCTGATTCATTTTAATTATAATGACCTACCAAGGACCTGCCTGGCTTTTGCAGTTGAGAAAGGTGTTTACTTTTCACCCGCCACTAACAAAATGAGGATTCCTTGTAATACAGGTCTGTGTTGAAGAGAATTACAGCAACAGATTACAGCAAATAACAAACAGATTAAAGGAAAGGTCGTCTTGGGGGAAGATGTAGTTTTCTCCGGACTAACTGTTATGTCAGGAAACCAGTGGAAGAGTCTCAATGATCAGTGAGACATTTATGAAAGAAATATATTGTCTGTTCACACCATTTATTCTGATAATAACCAGAAAACACATATGCCTGCCCTGTTGAAAAGATGAATTATGGCATTCATTTCTGGGGTTTGTTATTTCAGTGGTAATTGGTTTGTAAATACTGTAATCATAAGCAACATGTGGCAGGAACTAATGTACCTGGTAAGGGTGGTATTGATAAGGGTAGTATTTGTATGGGTGCTGTTGGTAAGGGTGCTATTGTATGGGTGGTATTGATTAGGGTGGTATTGGTAGGGGTGGTATTGGTAAGGGTGGTATTGATATGGGTGGTATTGATTAGGGTGGTATTGGTATGGGTGGTGTTGGTAGGGGTGGTATTGATTAGGGTGGTATTGCTAAGGGTGGTATTGGTATGGGTGGTATTGATTAGGGTGGTATTGGTAGGGGTGGTATTGGTAAGGGTGGTATCAGTCTGGGTGATATTGGTAAGGGTGGTATTGCTAAGGGTGGTATTGGTATGGGTGGTATTGGTAAGGGTGGTATTGATATGGATGGTATCAGTCTGGGTGATATTGATAAGGGTGGTATTGGTATGAGTGGCATAGGTAAGGGTGGTATTGATTAGGGTGGTATTTGTATGGGTGGTATTGGTAAGGGTGGTATTGATATGGGTGGTATTGATTAGGGTGGTATTGGTATGGGTGGTGTTGATATGGGTGGTATTGATTAGGGTGGTATTGGTATGGGTGGTGTTGATATGGGTGGTATTGATTAGGGTGGTATTGGTATGGGTGGTATTGATATGGGTGGTATTGGTATGGGTGATGTTGATATGGGTGGTATTGATAAGGGTGGCATTGGTATGGGTGGTACTGATATGGGTGGTATCAGTCTGGGTGGTATTGCTAAGGGTGGTATTGGTATGGGTGGTATTGGTAAGGGTGGTATTGATATGGATGGTATCAGTCTGGGTGATATTGATAACGGTGGTATTGGTATGAGTGGCATTGGTAAGGGTGGTATTGATTAGGGTGGTATTTGTATGGGTGGTATTGGTAAGGCTGGTATTGATGCTCTGTGCTTCTTTGTCCTCAGATCACATGCATCAGAACTCAGGAGGAGACGAAGGAGGTGCTCCAGCTGGAGGAGGGCACCTGCTCACCTGGCTTCCAGGTGCGGGAGTACCAGGTGGAGTATGTGGGAAGGTTCTTGAAAGATCAACCTCTTCTACAAGGTACGACACCAACTTCCCCACAGTCGATCACAAAGTCCATTAGCTCCTTATGTTAAACTTGTGAGACAGTCTCACATTGTCAGTACCACAGCTTCAAGGTTACAGCAGTGTTTGACTGGGTCTTGGGGAGAGTTCCTTTACAACATGCCAGTCTCATCAACACTGTTCTCACCCCCATGAACTAACAGTTGCAGTGGCCAAGCAAAACAACAAAACATTCTATCACTCATAAAATAATCCACTTGATTTGTGTAATGTTTACAAAAGCTTTGGTGGCATGGCGTATCCAGGCAGGGGACAACAGTCGCTACACAGAAGAGATTTCCTGCTGGAAAATGTCTGCTGCAGGGTTTGTTCTGGCCCACTCCACATGCTTATATCAGCAATGGAAACGTGGCTGGACTCGATGAATTAGTCTGACTGAAAACTATAATCATTTCATTTACTGTGTTTCAGTCTTGTAGAGGTTCCACTCTCGGTCTTTTAGAGGTTCCACTCTCGGTCTTGTAGAGGTTCCACTCTCGGTCTTGTAGAGGTTCCACTCTCGGTCTTTTAGAGGTTCCACTCTCGGTCTTTTAGAGGTTCCACTCTCGGTCTTGTAGAGGTTCCACTCTCGGTCTTTTAGAGGTTCCACTCTCGGTCTTGTAGAGGTTCCACTCTCGGTCTTGTAGAGGTTCCACTCTATTGTGTGGTCCAGTTTGGGCATAAAGGGGGCAGTACCAACCAGTATATGCAAATGGTGGTACTGACCAGCTGCCCTGGTGTGACCTCTGCCCCAGCTGCTCTTGTGTGACCTCTGCCCCAGCTGCCCTGGTGTGACCTCTGCCCCAGCTGCTCTTGTGTGACCTCTGCCCCAGCTGCCCTGGTGTGGCTGGAAAACATGCTCAGTGTGGTCTGCTTCTCTGGCAACACCTACTTCTGTTTGTCTTAAAGGAATTCTCCAGCGTTAACAACAACAACAACAACCAAAGCAAAACCACATCAGAATAATTTAAAATACTTTCAGGCTGTTTTTGTTAAACACTTGTTTTTTAAATCCATCTTAATAAAATATGTATTTTGAGGTTTACACTAAATATTCCTTTAATGTAACATTTCCCCCCAGTATCAGAAACCCTCCCCAAACCCAGGAGACTGGGAGGAAAATCAGTGAAGCGGCGCTTAACATTAACAGGAAAGTCACATATTACTCATAAAGAAGGTCACATCTGAACAGTTTTCACACTGATATATTAATAATCTTACCAGCAGATGGATCTCCATGTGCCTCAACTATTTCAATCTGCTTTGTGTCACTCGCTATCCAGATGTACAGCAATCCTCACAAACCGCACTGTGTGTGTGTGTGTGTGTTTGGAAGGCAGCACATGGGCTGAACATATGCTCGGTGTGGTCAGCACACATAAGCTTCTCTATGGCTGTCGCTGGGTCAAGCCAGACTAGACGATCCCCACACAGTGGCGTAATCTGCAGTAAGAACTGTCAGAACTCAGCACACTGCAGCTCTTCGGAGATTCACAGTAATGTCTGTTAGTGCATTCTCAGCTCCTCTGGGATCAGCAGTAATGTCTTGCCTGTGGGATGCTAGTTTTGCTACCAGAAATTCTTTCTCTTCAGAAAGTGACAGCTTCACTAACAGGTTGCACAATAGCGTGGGAAAGGTGGTGTTCTAAGCTGTGTGAGAGACACAGCACTGCAATCTGCATAAATCAGTTTTATGTGGGTGGCTATTGTTATGACTGCTGGTTCTGTAGTTATTTGTGTGACAATTCTGAGAGGTGTAATTAAACTAAAGATTTTTATTGCTTAAACATAGTAGCAACAGATTTACCCCCAAAGTAGTTGTGTTCTAAAGAATTATTTTCTGATTCCAGAAAGAAAAAGTTATTTGGTGAAAGTCACCGTCAAAAACATTATTTTTTTTTTTTATCTCATGGAAAAATAGACAGTGTTTCACTGTTGAAGCTGCATGATGGCAAATCTTGCCTGCAGTTTCTCTTTCAATCTTTTTATGTCACTGTGTTTGATTGGGAGAGGCAGTGAAGCACTTTGTCATCTCGGAGCTCAGCGATCTGGACACACACACACACACACACACCCACACATAGAGACACACAGACACACACACACACACACATAGACACACAGACTCATAGAGACATACAGAGACACACAAAGACACATAGACATACACACACACACACACACACACACACACACACACACACACACATAGAGACACACAGACACACACACACACATAGACACACAGACACACACACACACATAGAGACACACAGACACACACACAGACACACAGACTCATAGAGACATACAGAGACACACAAAGACACAGAGAAACACACAGACACATAGACATACACACACACACACACACACACACACACACACACACACACACACACACACACACACACACATAGAGACACAGACTCATAGAGACATACAGACACACACAGAGACACAGAAACACCCTTCAGATCTGTTTAGCTGTTTAGATGCTGTGGAACCTCCATACACTACCATTACCCCAACACTCCTGTCACCAGAACACACACATAATCACACACATGCGCACACACCCACATAAACACATATGAGCACACACAATCATGCACCACACACACACACACACACACACACATTTCATATGATTACATTTGCAGCATGTAGAGTATTCTATGTTGATCTGCACTGCATGAATGATAAAATAAAAATTCTCCACTTCCACTTTGGGAGTGTTTCTGCCGTGTAGATTAGCAGTGTCTACTTCAGTTGTGCTGTGTTGGGGGTGTCATCTGTGCTTCTCTGCACTGACATGCATGCAGATTTATGGAAATGTCCGAATATTCTCCCTATCCTAAGCTAAGCCTGCCCTGTAATTATGCAGATGGCGGGGGTTAGGGGGCGGACCCCATTGCTGGACTGGACATTCTGGGTTTCAGATATTAATCTGTTGAATTCCCAGAAAGACCCGAAGCACAATGAAATATTGGAAAATATGAGAGGACTGTGACATAGAGTTTGCATGGCCATGTTTCGCTTCCTTTCACACCGTGTGCCCTCAGTGAACACATGACTGCACACACACCCATGGGCAACCCGGCACTGTGTCACATACAATACAGAAAACCACAGTGAAACTGTAGACCTCGGGAAAACCATTCCCCATTACTTATAATGCATAAGCAAAAGAAAATGAACAGGTGAATCCAAGTGTGTCCTCTCTGTCCCTTCACGGCCTGGTGTGGACACCAGTCTGAGCAGAAGACACACCTGACCCTGCTGGATGTCGGATTACGCCAACACCACATCCTCTCCACATTTATTTTCCTTCAAAACCACCGTGTAAGCCAAGACACTCTGGGGAGCAGAAGTAAATTAAAACATGATTGCTTTCATACCAGCCCACCAAAGTCTTTTTTAATATAATATTAATAAGAAGAATATCAAATATAGTGGCGCACTCTGTAATCTCTGAGTGATTTCATGAGGTGTGGTAGTTTGTGGAGCTCTGCTTATGGCGACATAGCGTTTTTCTTTTTTTCCCGCACGCTCTAATGAAGGAAGGAAATATTGGACCCAATTTTATGAAAAGCCAATGCGATTGATCCTGTCATTAATTCAACACCAGTTTCAATTTCAGAAGACGTTTTGCTCCCCGTGGCCACACTACAGACGGTTGAGAAACTCTGCTGTCTGACACGCCCAAAGAACAGAGGCAACAAACTATATAAGTCCAGCTAGAGTCCAGCTAGAGTCCAGCTAGAGTCCAGCTAGAGTCCAGCTAGCCTCCAACTGGACGTGCGTTATTCATTTCATTGATCATTCATGCAGAAAATATCGTTGTCATAAAAGTGTCTTTTGCTACACCACGAGTAGTCTGGAGCCTCGTGAAGGTTGCCGTACAGTAAATATACGAGTTGCATGTGTCACATTTGGCCCCGCCTACTGTGTCTATCGTCATGGTTACCCTGTCTCGCACCTCTCATTCGTGTAACCTGTGTCATTATCTCGTGTTACCGCTTGTCTTGAGAAACCCCGTGTGGCTCTGTGTCACTTGGCTGGTGGTTGTAACCCAAGCCTCGTGTTTTCATTGCTGTTCCTCGTGTGTGGTCGCTGTTTGTGTTTGTGTTGTTCTTCAGGAACCAGCCCTTGTTTTCCATCTTTATGGGTTAAATAAGTTTCGCGCTTCTCCACCCCATAATTGCTCCGTGTGGCATGTAACCTTCCTAGCAGTTATAATGGGATTATGTTGCTAAATTGTAACACAATGCTATTAGGGACAGTTTCAAAGGCAAATTGGCTATTTGGGACACCATATAAAATCCCATTCCACATGGAATTTAAATTATTCTTATATTACTTATTTATTTTGTTTTTGTCATTGTGTGGTGAGCGTCCGTTCCAGCGTTTTCTTCTAAAGTCTTTTTTACTCAACATTGCATCATACAGAACCAGAGTCGAAAACGGTGCCGTCAGCACCCAGTATGTAGACACCCAGACTCTGAGCCCGTGGCAACCAGTGTGTAGCTCACTGTTAGGATCCACCGAGCCTGAGGATCCGGGACTCCACACTCATACCCTGTCACCACAGCGAGTCACTGGCCAAACCGTAGTGCATCCCCATGATCTCATGTCGTCACAGTGGGAGATTCCGTGCCCTTTTGCTTTGAATTGCACGAGTGTGTAAGGAATTGGCAGGCATATTTAAATGAGCACACGGTATGGGGTCAGTGTCCTTGTGAAATACAGTAACTTTGAAGGCCTTGGCTAATTTCACTACAAAGACCAGCGTAGTCTGATGATCTGATGATAGCGACTTTTATCATGTCAGTCTTGTTCCTCTCTATTCAGATGTGTGGAATAAGTAATATGACTGACTAAGAAGGTGTGACTTCTGTAGTTCACATCCTTAGGGCTGTATCAGCACGTCTTAGAAACCTGTAGCAGCAACTGGGCACAGCAGCGTCCCCATACTGACTTTAGCAACTTGCGCTACAGTAGACAGTGAACGGTGCAGTGAGTAAGATGCAGTGAACAGACTGCAGTGGAACAAAGTGCAGTGGAACAGGGTGCAGAGACTTTTTTGTGCCCGGGCACGAAGCCCAGTGTTTAATAAGCTCACTGAGTGAGAAGGGAGCTCATTCCCCATCTATTTCCACTGCCATGCTGGCTATCATTACGCCAGAGTGCTTCAGCTTTGATGCAAATGACTGGTTTTAGATAAATTAGATAAACAGCACCTACTCCCTTCTCTGTTTTCTGTTTGTTCTGGAGGGTTTGCTCACACAACACACACACACACACACACACACACACACGTAAGAACACATACATTGTGTCCCTGTAATATTACTCATTCAGTAGATGCATTTGGAGTGTCCCCAGAGCGTTTGGTACTTAATTAAATTTTTTACAGGCAGGAAAATAAAAAAACGTACATCATTAGGGGTGGAGTCAAACCCGGGGCGATGGCAGGGAGACGACTTTGTCGGAGGCCTTGGTTTCCTTTTGTGTGCTTTATCTCTGCTCTGTGTGAAGTGCATCTACGGGAACACACCACCACAGAAGCTCCGTGAAAAGCCCTTGTTGACGATTTCCTGGACCCCAGTGCTTAGATGTGCTGGATACTCGAGCAGCTGGATTCATATATCTTATGTCATTGAAACATTCGGTGGTCGGTTGTAATCAGGGCATTTCATTCCCTTTCTCATTTACGTGGTATCAGTCACCCATGCAGATTTCTTCTCCGTGGAACAGAGTCCCAGCAGGTGCCTGACAGAGTTCTTCCCAAGATCACCCTCTCGCACTACTGTAATAGTGCGGCATTAATCACTCATTCCACACTCAGCCAACTCTACGAGGCCTTTTTGGACCCGTTTTAATTGACTATACATCATGCATACATTTGACAAATGATGGTAATTACAAAGGCTTGGATATGACGCAGAGGCGTGTGTTTCCTCTCTGGGAAGATCCGTGTCAGCCATCCCTGTGCAGGAGAGGATGAGGGACACCGCGACTCCCGTACGCCTTCTAGCGCCTCCTGGCTGTCCAGACGTGCTGTGGAGAGGGAACGTTAGCGTACACGCGGAAAAGTGAGAGGAGGCAAGGAAAAGCGTGGAGTCGCAGGATTACGGCTGTGATCATCCAAAACGCTCCCAGGTTTTTATAATCCCTGAAAAGTTAGTCTACGTGTCGCCTAACGTGTCATCACGTGTGACGGGGTTGAGCGAGATTCTCTTTAGCCTCACGTTTTGCCCTGTTGAGCATTCCCAGTTTGACATTACACTGGAGCGGGACGCCTTCCAGTCATCGTACCATGAGAAGCAGTGAAGAAGGCGTCAGGCCGGGCTGAGGAGGAGGACAGACGGTGTGGGTCATTGCTACAGCGACGCTTGGTGAAATCGCCTCGAGCCTCTCGCTAACCTACTTAGCAGAGAAATGTGTATTTCTGATGCAACTCGGGGTGAGTGAGCTAGAACAAACAAGCCTCGTTAAAACACCGCAGGGTAAAATAAGCAAAATTCGGAATTCAGAAGCACCTGTTCATTCATCAATTAGTAACATGATCTTTTTAATTGTGGCTTTGAAGGAGAATTTAAAGACAGCAGCATTTACGGGGCAGATCCAGGCGTCTGGTTTCACGACCTCCATGGCCGACATTTAGTTGCCTACATTAATGTCGAATCCAAAAGCATCAGAGAAGAATGTCCAGAATCTCCACTGCCTAAAAAAGGTCAATGCCAAACGTGTCCATGTTAATGAGCACTTGGTATTCAAGTCTTATGGGCTGTTAATTTGAATAACAGTTGTTCAACAGGAAGGCTTGACTGTTACAGCTAAATCACTAAATCGTAACAGTATGAAATGTGTTCGTCTTTAAAGTCAGTTATGGTTTAAAATGATGATGAAGTGCTAAATGCACTAGAGTGAGATCACTGTGGTTGAATGCTGTGGTTGAACGTCGTGGTTGAACACTGTGGTAGTATATATGTTTACGTAAATCCAGGAGTAAGATGTTTACATACAGGTATGAAGTTCATTGTGTAAGCTCATCGTGTATGACGTGTCAGATCCAGGAGGAGGTGGATTACTGTGTGCTGCCCACTCACTAGTCTGGGACAGTCCTCAGGGAGGACAGCTTCACTCACTAGTCTGGGACAGTCCTCAGGGAGGACAGCTTCACTCACTAGTCTGGGACAGTCCTCAGGGAGGACAGCTTCACTCACTAGTCTGGGACAGTCCTCAGGGAGGACAGCTTCACTCACTAGTCTGGGACAGTCCTCAGGGAGGACAGCTTCACTCACTAGTCTGGGACAGTCCTCAGGGAGGACAGCTTCACTCACTAGTCTGGGACAGTCCTCAGGGAGGACAGCTTCACTCACTAGTCTGGGACAGTCTTCAGGGAGGACAGCTTCACTCACTAGTCTGGGACAGTCCTCAGGGAGGACAGCTTCACTCACTAGTCTGGGACAGTCCTCAGGGAGGACAGCTTCACTCACTAGTCTGGGACAGTCCTCAGGGAGGACAGCTTCACTCACTAGTCTGGGACAGTCCTCAGGGAGGACAGCTTCACTCACTAGTCTGGGACAGTCCTCAGGGAGGACAGCTTCACTCACTAGTCTGGGACAGTCCTCAGGGAGGACAGCTTCACTCACTAGTCTGGGACAGTCCTCAGGGAGGACAGCTTCACTCACTAGTCTGGGACAGTCTTCAGGGAGGACAGCTTCACTCACTAGTCTGGGACAGTTCTCAGGGAGGACAGCTTCACTCACTAGTCTGGGACAGTCCTCAGGGAGGACAGCTTCACTCACTAGTCTGGGACAGTCCTCAGGGAGGACAGCTTCACTCACTACTCTGGGACAGTCCTCAGGGAGGACAGCTTCACTCACTAGTCTGGGACAGTCTTCAGGGAGGACAGCTTCACTCACTAGTCTGGGACAGTCCTCAGGGAGGACAGCTTCACTCACTAGTCTGGGACAGTTCTCAGGGAGGACAGCTTCACTCACTACTCTGGGACAGTCCTCAGGGAGGACAGCTTCACTCACTAGTCTGGGACAGTTCTCAGGGAGGACAGCTTCACTCACTACTCTGGGACAGTCCTCAGGGAGGACAGCTTCACTCACTAGTCTGGGACAGTCTTCAGGGAGAACAGCTTCACTCACTAGTCTGGGACAGTCCTCAGGGAGGACAGCTTCACTCACTAGTCTGGGACAGTGCTCAGGGAGGACAGCTTCACTCACTACTGTGTGTGTGTGACAGAGTGTGTGTGATGTCTGCTTCCTGAGCATCGCTGTCTTCCTGAGCCCTGATCTTCTCAGCGTGTTGAGCATCTGACAGATACCTTACAGCCATCACTGTTAATGCCAAAATTTGGCATAAGAGCAGGACATGTTGAGCCAGAAAGTTTGTCCTCACCTGCACCTGCTGACAGGTGTGACCATGTAATGCTCATGTGACCAGCAGATCAGCTCTTGTGTATCGAGGTCTTGTAACAGCTGTAACTGCACTTATCTGTAAGATGGACTTATTTAGACTTTTTTGGGTGGACTTTTTAAAAAACCTTTTTGGGTGTCTGATGAGGGATCATGACTTTGTTTTTACCAAATGCATTTTGAAGACACATTTTTGTTCTCCTAAATGTCTTGACTCTTGTTGAGCTCAAACACAGTCTTAAGGGACTTCATAAGCTCATGTTTCATATGAAAGATCTCAGGTGAAAGTTCTCTCCTGCTTGTACGGGAGCTTTAAGGCGATTATCATGAGAGAGCTCGGCCGTTCTGTCCTTCAAGCTTTGATGTGCGTGAAGACGGCCTTGTTCTGTGTGTTTTAACTTCTGTTCTGCATGTGAAATCCTGACATGCTGTTCGGCAGAGTGCAGATATCGTTCCACTGTTTCCCTGCCACAGAGCGCTGTCAGGGCTTATCTCTGCATGTCAACCTACCATAAAGACACTTTCATGATGTAATTAACTGCAAATAGATAGAGAAAATAAGAATAATTATGTATATAATGTGATTTTATTCTAATGACTACGGATGTTTTTTTGCGATACGGGCATATGCAGAGACGATGTGAAGAGTGTGTGATCTCTGTGAGCTGTCAGACGTCTCTGTCCCAGCCTCGGTGTGAGGATGGTGTCACACTGCTCCAGAGCACTGGCTGCTCTCGGCCTGCAGGGGGTGCCACCCTGCTGGGGCAGTATCACTCCATCTGTATGTCCACCTGTCCATCTGCCCGACACTCACTGAAGCCCTGCTGCTCTTCTTTCAGGTAGATCAGTGTTCTGACTTGCGCACTCTTAACCCTTCAGGTGTGTTTGATGTCAGGACGACCTCTTTTTCCTGGATGTGTAAAACGAACAGACTCCTCTGACAGTTGCTGCAGTTCCGGTTGTCAGAGGGTGCTCTAACCCGGTTGGTTTGGTTGACCTGCCCGAGTGACTTTCTGTTTTGATTTTAAGACTTGTTTGACCTGTTTAAACTCTTTTCTGTTGTTTATAGACAGAGAGAGAGAGAGAGAGAGAGAGGGAAAGAGAAACAGAGAGAGAGAGATACATGCATTGAAAGAAGAGTCATATTCCACGATCAAGCGTTGTGGTTGCCTCTGGAATGTGATTTTATTTTTGTGACACTATAATGTGAGATTTTGTGATTCCTGTGTAACTCTAATGTCATGTTCTGTTTAGAGGGATATGAAATGGACTCCTTCAGTCTTAACAGCCACCTCCTTGTGAGATGTTGCTATCGAGCTACGCTTGTGTGATAATCATATCGACTTGGTTATGACACCTATCAGTGGAAAATTCAGATTCAGATCACTACGGCTCACTAGCCTCTCATTACTGTTGATATGGAAAAGCAGCTTTGGAATAGCGGAGAAAGGAGATTTCCAGCTAACTGAATTTCAGCCTTTCCAGGGAAAGAAAGTCATGAGTTTTAAAAGAAGAATATCGATAATAATTAGGGCAGTGGAATATTCCATGGAGATTGACTGCAGGGTTTTTAATGTTTAGAAGGGAGGATGGAGAGAGAGAGAAACAGCGAGGAAGAGGCAGGGAGAGACGGAAAAAGAGTGAGAAAGTAAGCGAGTGAGAGAGAGAGAGAGAGAGAGAGAGAGGAAGAGAGAGAGAGAGTGAGAGAGAGAGAGAGAGAGAGGAAGAGAGAGAGAGAGTGAGAGAGAGAGAGAGAGAGAGAGGAAGAGAGAGAGAGAGAAAGAGAGAGTGAGAGAGAGAGAGAGAGTGAGAGAGAGAGAGAGAGAGGAGAGAGAGAGAGTGAGAGAGAGAGAGAGAGAGGGAGAGAGAGAGAGAGAGAGAGAGAGGGAGGGAGCTACTGTAAGACCCTTATTAAAATTTAATAAGCCCAAGGTTCTTTTTTTCGCCGTCGTTCTGTGATGGCACTGCAGAATGTTCCCAGTTCTCCAACTATTTGAGGAGATGAAGTGAATGGCAGAGTTGGAGACCAAAGTTGAGGAGATCTGCGCTGCGTTGGAGTGGATGACATTTCATAATGTCCAGGAGTCAAATGTACAGAATTAGAATGACTTGCTTACATATCTTCATAACAATTCAAGTGCGATTACCGCTGAAAGCAGGTTCAGCTCCTATGGTAATATCAACACAGCAACATTAGATTTGATTCTTTGTGTATGAAATTCTTATTTTAAAAAACAATGTGTAAATGTGAGAGATCCATTAAAATGCAAGAAGAACGATCATTTCTTCCCGCACAGTCTAGCTGTGTTCCATTGGCTCAGTGAGCAGGGAACGTTATTCCGCTGTAGGGACATTTAGCTCGATGTGAAAGTGTTTCCTCGACGAGGAGATGATTCAAGTCCATATGGACGCTGTTGACAATTCAGGTGCCACTGTTGGGATGCGCCAGTAATATTTTTATTTTCTTGGAAGTAATAAAAGAAAAAGAGTAGATCTAAATGTCGAGAGTAGATCTAAATGTTGAGGAGAGTAGATCTAAATGTTGAGAGTAGATCTAAATGTTGAGGAGAGTAGATCTAAATGTTCAGAGTAGATCTAAATGTTGAGGAGAGTAGATCTAAATGTTGAGAGTAGATCTAAAAGTTGAGGAGAGTAGATCTAAATGCTCAGAGTAGATCTAAATGTTCAGAGTAGATCTAAATGTTGAGAGTAGATCTAAATGTTGAGGAGAGTAGATCTAAATGTTCAGAGTAGATCTAAATGTTGAGGAGAGTAGATCTAAATGTTCAGAGTAGATCTAAATGTTACTCACACATATACAGTACTTGCATATACATTTTCTGTTTTTGTCTGTAATGTTAAACCGTTCTGTTCATAGTAGAAGAATACAGACACCTGCTCTTAGTTCAGCTTCATTGTCTTTGTATGTCCCTGCATGTCTTTGTATGTCCTTGCATGTCTTTGAATGTCCTTTCACTTGTTAATATTATTTTTGACCTAGTATTATCACTGTAGAGACTAGTCTCATCTACTCAGAACTAGTACCAGTCTCTGATACCCCAATAGTCCAAGTTGAGGATATGCCTGGGATAGTGAGGTCGGCTTTATGCCTTTGGTGCCAACCATAATGCCAGCCTCGCCTTTTATGTAAAGGATTCATGCAGATCCTTTTTGTGAAGAGAGGAATAACACACATTACTCCTAACCAAATCATCCACCGATCTTATCCTAAAAGACTGTGGTCATCGTTAGTCTGTGACATCGATTTAACTGCCACAGGTGCAGAATATGCGTGATATGATTCAGTGAAAAATCTCAACTACAGTCGCTCGTGTTTCTGAGTGACGGCACGCAGGTAAGGCTCCGCCCCTTTTCAGCCTTCTCTGTTTCTCTGACATTTGAAAATCCTGCGATTGGTAGGAGGCATTTTCACTGCCAACCATTTATCTGTTAGGTACACAATTAGAGAGCAATTACGTTCACAATTAGCCAATTAGTCGTCTGTCACCTGAAAATAAATTATGCATGGGGTTTTGAAGTCTCAGTATCATGCTACAGTGTGCTGACTGCCAGTGAAAACAGTGGACAAAGGTTTAATTCAGTAGAACCGTATTAACCTGCATTATTCCCCGCTTGCCTGTTTTGTTTTGTTTTTGGCGTGCAGCTGAATCTCGAGGGACAAGTGAGGAGGGGAACCACGACAGCAGACTCAGAAATATCTGATTTATGATTTGATAAAAGTTCTTATTAAGGAGGCCAGTTTACAGTGTGGAGAACAGAGTTCATTTAACAGAGTTGATTTCATTTCATACGTAACCCCAGTCGTTCACTTCAAAGCAACTAAAACATGAATTAAAATAAATGTTAATGTTTTTTATTATAAACGTAATTTCTATTATAAGGGTAGAACGGTTTTTTTTTTTTCCTGATATACAGCCTCAATATTCTCTCTTTATGCCACAAAAGAATTTATTAGACAAAGCAGCCAACCTGAACACCTACACACACACATATCTGGAGTGCTGTTTAAAACAGAGCCGCAAACGCCGTGCTGAGTGTGATCAGAGATGAGTGTGTTATAGCCTCATACAGATGCCAGTATCACACACACACGTACAATGTGTATACACACACTCACACACACACACACACACACACTGTAACATCTACATTCATGGCCCAGCCCCGAGCTGATCCAGGCGCGTTCTCCTGCTGAGGGAGCGCCACACGCCAGCTCAACCCCTGACTCACTTTGTCATGTTCTTATCTAAATCGCAGTAATCTTCTTCATATAGAATTAATGAATGCTTGTTTCTAGCTACTCACATGCTAAAAGGATTTAAAGATCCCTAAACATTAATATTCTTCTAAACTTAACTCGTTAAATAACAGATTGACCTGAGCAGCCCGCTAATCCGCAGGAAAAACGCCAGCATCTGTCAGTAGTTCCTGCGCTGATACTGATCATCTGTGTGTTGTGGGAAGGCGTGTCTGTCAGTAGTTCCTGCGCTGATACTGATCATCTGTGTGTTGTGGGAAGGCGTGTCTGTCAGTAGTTCCTGCGCTGATACTGATCATCTGTGTGTTGTGGGAAGGCGTGTCTGTCAGTAGTTCCTGCGCTGATGCTGATCATCTGTGTGTTGTGGGAAGGCGTGTCTGTCAGTAGTTCCTGCGCTGATGCTGATCATCTGTGTGTTGTGGGAAGGCGTGTCTGTCAGTAGTTCCTGCGCTGATGCTGATCATCTGTGTGTTGTGGGAAGGCGTGTCTGTCAGTAGTTCCTGCGCTGATGCTGATCATCTGTGTGTTGTGGGAAGGCGTGTCTGTCAGTAGTTCCTGCCCTGATACTGATCATCTGTGTGTTGTGGGAAGGCGTGTCTGTCAGTAGTTCCTGCGCTGATACTGATCATCTGTGTGTTGTGGGAAGGCGTGTCTGTCAGTAGTTCCTGCGCTGATACTGATCATCTGTGTGTTGTGGGAAGGCGTGTCTGTCAGTAGTTCCTGCGCTGATACTGATCATCTGTGTGTTGTGGGAAGGCGTGTCTGTCAGTAGTTCCTGCCCTGATACTGATCATCTGTGTGTTGTGGGAAGACGTGTCTGTCAGTAGTTCCTGCGCTGATGCTGATCATCTGTGTGTTGTGGGAAGGCGTGTCTGTCAGTAGTTCCTGCGCTGATGCTGATCATCTGTGTGTTGTGGGAAGGCGTGTCTGTCAGTAGTTCCTGCGCTGATGCTGATCATCTGTGTGTTGTGGGAAGGCGTGTCTGTCAGTAGTTCCTGCGCTGATGCTGATCATCTGTGTGTTGTGGGAAGGCGTGTCTGTCAGTAGTTCCTGCCCTGATACTGATCATCTGTGTGTTGTGGGAAGGCGTGTCTGTCAGTAGTTCCTGCGCTGATACTGATCATCTGTGTGTTGTGGGAAGGCGTGTCTGTCAGTAGTTCCTGCGCTGATACTGATCATCTGTGTGTTGTGGGAAGGCGTGTCTGTCAGTAGTTCCTGCGCTGATACTGATCATCTGTGTGTTGTGGGAAGGCGTGTCTGTCAGTAGTTCCTGCGCTGATACTGATCATCTGTGTGTTGTGGGAAGGCGTGTCTGTCAGTAGTTCCTGCGCTGATACTGATCATCTGTGTGTTGTGGGAAGGCGTGTCTGTCAGTAGTTCCTGCGCTGATACTGATCATCTGTGTGTTGTGGGAAGGCGTGTCTGTCAGTAGTTCCTGCGCTGATCCTGATCATCTGTGTGTTGTGGGAAGGCGTGTCTGTCAGTAGTTCCTGCCCTGATGCTGAACCTCTGTCTTCTGTGTGTGTGTAAATCAAAAGACTAATGTGCAGTGTGTGTTCTGTGTAGGGTTTCTGTTCTGGCACTGCTCACTTTAGAGTGACGCTTGGAAATCTCAGACCACATTAAGATAAACATTCCAGAACGGAATTGTCTTTCATGATTGAAAATTGAGGAATGGCGATGAAACTGTCTGAGTTGTTGGAAAGCGCTGTTAGTTTATCGGGACCAGACGAGCGCCTGCAGAACCTTCCCTCACCTCGGCATGCCTGTATCGTCCTCATACAACTTATACAAAAACTCACCAAACTGGAAATTTGAACTTTAACCCTTTACTAAGTGAGACATGCTGGCCAGACTTGTTGCTGCAGGTGTCTGACTTCACATTCACACACAAGAATACGAATAAAGAGTCTTCCTCAATCACTCTTCAGTAGCATCCTCTGGAGCTTCTGGAGGTCTTCACAGAGCCTCAGATTTAAGCACAACCTCGGGGCCTGAAGACTTTACCTGAAGACTTCACTGTGCTGTTGTGCTAACACACACCTGCACACACACACACAGGCTCTAAGTTCCTGCTCTCTTTCAAGCCCACACATGCAGGCGAAGTCTGACGGTGTGGGATTCCTCCATTCAAACTCTAAAGCCTCCGTAGATGAGGCATCAGGGTGGGAGAAGCAAGGAGATTAAAATGGTTAGGACACAAAAAAACGTTGAATTTGATCAGGATTGTGCTTAATTGCTGGATGGTTTAGATTCTGGGCAGTCAGCCCGAGAACTCTGTCTGACTCCACGCTGACCGCACATGGCAGGAGCCTCCCTAATGTTGATGGTACAATAATAATAATAATAATAATAATAATAATAATAATGTTTGACCCCACCACAGTGACTCATGCTACTTTTATTCATAACTCCACCCCTAACCCACCAGCCCCGCCCCCAGAACATTAGTGAAAGGTACCAATCGTAAGAAATACAATGCTCATCAAACACATTCCGATATTCCCAAACGTGCCGTAGGCAGCTGACTGTTAAGTCACGGAACAATGTCTTTCATGGTTAGTATGCTAAATGAAACGCAACATTGTCCATGAATGTTCGGTGTCCCCCATGTGAATGAGAGAGACTGCCTTGTGTTGGGTTATTCTGTATGCACATTTCTCCAGGGCAGAATAACTTCCGCACCCCTCATCACTGTGTTCTCATGGGTTTGTGTCATCTGCCTCACCCCAACGCAGTTACCTGAGGGCTTTGTGGAGCTGCTTTCTAACATTTTAACGGATTTTGGCCGTGTCTTAATTACCAGGCTGTTTAGCGTTTGCATGGATGTGGCCACAGGTGTGTGTCTACTGTTTCTTTCCTATAAACACGGAGGACACCTGGTCTGTACTGCCTTCTGTGAAACGTACTCTGTACCAATGCAGTGTGGTAACAGGAACCTTTCTAATAGCTTCCTGTCTGGAACGATAGCTTCTACTGACTTTCAAGAGAAAAGGCATGGCCGTCAGCGTGATATAAACGGGACGTACCACTCGTGAGTATGTGACAGATCAGACAATGTGGTACACACACAGATAAAACCCACAGAAAAATGTGAGCATGAGTAAAGAAAAGCCATACTCCACCCTCATCTACATGCTCTACTCCACCCTCATCTACACCCTCAGATACATGCTCTACTCCACCCTCATCTACACCCTCAGATACATCCTCTTCTTCAACCTCATTCTTCAACCTGTTCTGCCATCATATACAACCACTGCTCTGCCTCAATATACATAATAATAATAATAATAATATATTAATATAATATAGTATAATATCATATAATTATATAATATAAAATATACATAATAATTTTATATATATATATATATATATATATATATATATATATATATATATATATATATATATATATATATATAATTTTTTTTTTTTTACATTTTTACTTCTTTTTTTTTTTTTTTTTGCAATGCATACCCATGGTATTCAAAGGCATATACTATATTTACCAAAGATGATCTCAGCAAGTCCCAAAGAATTGAAGGTTCTTTCTTTCAAAATGTTATTCTCATGTTCATTACTAACGAGCATGTAAATGTGTCTTAATGAGCATTTAGAGGTTTTATGGTTCCACCTCTGCCAGAGTGGATGCTGTCATTTAAAACACTTTAGCGCTGCATTTTGAGCAGATAAAATCCAAACATTCAGGAATGTTGTCATGCACAAAGAATGAATTCACATACGGATGAGCAAGAGTCCCTTCTCTCACCCCACAGCAAATCCCCATTTAGTCCCCGCTGATGTCACTGTGCTACACTCATTATTGTGGAAGTGACATCATGACATTGGCTCATGCACTGAGGACATTATGGGCTGTTCACTCAGACCTGGTGGTGTTTGTTCAATGGTAGTTAATCAGATTCTCTGATGTGTTCAGCAGCTCCGCCTCTGTTTAGCTGCTTCACTCACTCATAATAACATTTCAGAAATGAATATTAAATTAAATTATTAGGACAATATGATTTAAAGTGACCGGTCAACGTGACCACACTCTGGGTGATGGTTTCAAACACCAGACAACAACATGACAGAGTTGAAATCAGTAAAACACTGAATTATAATGAATGAGTGGTTTAATAATTAAATTATGGAGGGATGAATGAACAATCAGTCCATCAGTGTGTTTTATGAAACAGGACAGTGGTGTTACAGTTTGAGGTCTCTGTGCCTCTTGGTTTCATATGTGGTGTTCAGAACCTGACCAGCAGCTGAGATCATAAATCTGAGACCAAACAGCTCAGGTCATGCAGTCTAACGGTAAGGAAGCCCTAAAGGATGGCGAGGAATTCAAAGACATGACAGTTTCTCATTCAAACTGGTGAACAGGTTGAATTTTGTCAGCTTAATAATGTCACACTTTGAACCCTTAAACAGCAGCAGGTTTTTAATTTATCACAATTTATCAGCTGGCAGAGCTAAAGGAAATTAATAAACAAACAAGCGTTGAGCACATGCCGGAGGCAGTGCATGCTGGACCCGGAGCACTCGCTGACCTGATCCAGCTCAGCAGTCCGGAGCGATCAGCAATAACAGAGCCGTGAATGTCAGTGCACTCCGGTATAAAGGGAAAAGACTGTCAGGAAGCAGGAAAAAGAGAAGGAGAGAGAGAGTGTATAAGGGAAAAGAGAGGAAAGAGGGAGAGAGAGAGATAGAGAGAGTGAGAGAGAGAGAGACACAGATAGAGAGAGAGAGACAGAGAGTGTAAGGGAGAGAGAGAGTGTAAGGGAGAGAGAGAGAGACAGATAGAGAGAGAGAGAGAGAGAGGGACAGATAGAGAGAGAGAGTGTATAAGGGAAAAGAGGAAAGAGGGAGAGAGAGAGATAGAGAGAGTGAGAGAGAGAGAGAGAGAGGGACAGATAGACAGAGAGACAGAGACAGAGAGAGTGTAAGGGAGAGAGAGAGAGAGAGTGTAAGGGAGAGAGAGCTTATGAGAGAGAGAGAGAGATAGCGTGTAAGGGAGAGAGACAGATAGAGAGAGAGACATAGAGAGAGAGAGACAGATAGAGTGTAAGGGAGAGAGAGACAGATAGAGAGAGACAGATAGAGTGTAAGGGAGAGAGAGACAGATAGAGAGAGACAGATAGAGTGTAAGGGAGAGAGAGACAGATAGAGAGAGAGAGACAGATAGAGAGAGCGAGACAGATAGAGTGTAAGGGAGAGAGAGAGAAAGTCCAGCTATTAATAATTGTTGCGCTCTTTATCACTAATGATCAGATTCTCTGAGTGAAGTTGAGTGTATTTTTACTCCAGTCAGTAACTGTCTGCCATGTCTTCAGGAGGAGGTGGAGAGGTGGAGAGGTGAGGGGTGGAGGGGTGAAGAGGTGAGGGGTGGAGGAGTGGAGAGGTGAGGGGTGGAGGAGTGGAGAGGTGAGGGGTGGAGAGGTGAGGGTGAGGAGTGGGGAGAGGTGAGGGTGTGGAGGGGGGAGAGGTGAGGGTGTGGAGCGGTGGAGAGGTGAGGGTGTGGAGCGGTGGAGAGGTGAGGGTGTGGAGTGGGGAGAGGTGAGGGTGTGGAGCGGTGGAGAGGTGGAGGGGTGGAGAGGTGAGGGTGTGGAGGGGTGGAGAGGTGAGGGTGTGGAGCGGTGGAGAGGTGAGGGTGTGGAGCGGTGGAGAGGTGAGGGTGTGGAGTGGGGAGAGGTGAGGGTGTGGAGCGGTGGAGAGGTGGAGGGGTGGAGTGGTGAGGGGTGGAGAGGTGAGGGTGTGGAGCGGTGGAGAGGTGAGGGTGTGGAGCGGTGGAGAGGTGAGGGTATGGAGGGGTGGCGAGGTGAGGGTGTGGAGTGGGGAGAGGTGGAGGGGTGGAGAGGTGAGGGTGTGGAGGGGTGGAGAGGTGAGGGTGTGGAGCGGTGGAGAGGTGAGGGTGTGGAGCGGTGGAGAGGTGGAGGGGTGGAGAGGTGAGGGTGTGGAGGGGTGGAGAGGTGAGGGTGTGGAGCGGTGGAGAGGTGAGGGTGTGGAGCGGTGGAGAGGTGAGGGTGTGGAGCGGTGGAGAGGTGAGGGTATGGAGGGGTGGAGAGGTGAGGGTGTGGAGTGGGGAGAGGTGGAGGGGTGGAGAGGTGAGGGTGTGGAGCGGTGGAGAGGTGAGGGTGTGGAGCGGTGGAGAGGTGAGGGTGTGGAGTGGGGAGAGGTGAGGGTGTGGAGCGGTGGAGAGGTGGAGGGGTGGAGAGGTGAGGGTGTGGAGGGGTGGAGAGGTGAGGGTGTGGAGGGGTGAAGAGGTGAGGGGTGGAGGAGTGGAGAGGTGAGGGGTGGAGGAGTGGAGAGGTGAGGGTGTGGAGGGGTGAAGAGGTGAGGGGTGGAGGAGTGGAGAGGTGAGGGTGTGGAGCGGTGGAGAGGTGAGGGTGTGGAGTGGGGAGAGGTGAGGGTGTGGAGTGGGGAGAGGTGAGGGTGTGGAGCGGTGGAGAGGTGGAGGGGTGGAGAGGTGAGGGTGTGGAGGGGTGGAGAGGTGAGGGTGTGGAGCGGTGGAGAGGTGAGGGTGTGGAGCGGTGGAGAGGTGAGGGTATGGAGGGGTGGAGAGGTGAGGGTGTGGAGTGGGGAGAGGTGGAGGGGTGGAGAGGTGAGGGTGTGGAGGGGTGGAGAGGTGAGGGTGTGGAGCGGTGGAGAGGTGAGGGTGTGGAGTGGGGAGAGGTGAGGGTGTGGAGCGGTGGAGAGGTGGAGGGGTGGAGAGGTGAGGGTGTGGAGCGGTGGAGAGGTGAGGGTGTGGAGCGGTGGAGAGGTGAGGGTGTGGAGCGGTGGAGAGGTGAGGGTATGGAGGGGTGGAGAGGTGAGGGTGTGGAGTGGGGAGAGGTGAGGGTGTGGAGCGGTGGAGAGGTGGAGGGGTGGAGAGGTGAGGGTGTGGAGGGGTGGAGAGGTGAGGGTGTGGAGCGGTGGAGAGGTGAGGGTGTGGAGTGGGGAGAGGTGAGGGTGTGGAGCGGTGGAGGGGTGGAGGGGTGGAGAGGTGAGGGTGAGGAGGGGTGGAGAGGTGAGGGTGTGGAGTGGGGAGAGGTGAGGGTGTGGAGGGGGAGAGGTGAGGGTGTGGAGCGGTGGAGAGGTGGAGGGGTGGAGAGGTGAGGGTGTGGAGCGGTGGAGAGGTGAGGGTGTGGAGCGGTGGAGAGGTGAGGGTGTGGAGTGGGGAGAGGTGAGGGTGTGGAGCGGTGGAGAGGTGGAGGGGTGGAGAGGTGAGGGTGAGGAGGGGTGGAGAGGTGAGGGTGTGGAGTGGGGAGAGGTGAGGGGTGAGGGGGTATGTTTATTTATCTGGAAGGCGTAGCCGTCTGACTCTCCTTCTCTGGAGAGATGACTGCTGCCGTCCCCTCTGATGTTTACAGCACTAAGGCTACAGCCTGCGCACGTGAGTGACTGCTCCTCTCACACTTCTACTTCTCCTCTCGCTCATATCAGAAACAGACACACTCCAGCAGCCAGAGGTGTTTCCTCCTCGTCCGTGTGATCTGTCTCATAAGCTACATTTGAACATTCACACTCGTAGAAATACTGCTGAGCTCTGACCATCTCCATCCTATAAACAAACACTATGCTTTAGAAACAAGTAGAAACAAACACTATGCTTTAGGAAGGCAGATGTTCTCGGAGTGGTGGTCGCGGTGAAGCTGTCTGTCACAGCAGAGCAGAGACGAGACTGGCTGGAACTCTGATGTGGCATCAAACTGATGATCACATCCGTGATCAGAGCGGCTGTCTCCTTAAATGCCACGCGGACGACCTCCTCCAGTAACTCCCCCGGTAGGCCAGTGGGTTAGCCATCTGACCTCCTAACCTATAGATTAGAAAGATTATGATTTTAATCCCACATCTCTCCATGCAAACCTGCTTTGTGTTCAGCCACAGGGTAGAAAACGTTGCCATGATCGTACAGTTTATCTTACAGACAAAAAACAAAATACATCAGAGCAAAAGACAACAGGAAGCAGAGGAGCTTGTTGCCTGGCGGCTCCGTGAACTCCCTGCATATGGAGTTCTCGTTCTGACATCTCTGCGTATCCACTCACACCTCCGTTACATAATTACGGTTACCTCTATGTTTAAACACACTTCCATTATACTGCAAGTCTTATTGTGTATAACTGATAAAACACCTT
>NC_137502.1:1395000-1405000 GCF_041902795.1 Electrophorus electricus | reverse complement strand
AATCACACATGAAAAAAACTCTCCTCAGCACTGTGAACCGTTGCTTTATTAAAAATCCCACGCAGTCTCTTTCTTTTGCGCCAACGTCTCCAACGGGGCGGCGTGCAGCAGACACGGGGGACGAACCCCGTCCCTGCTGTGTCAACTCAAAGCGCTGCTGTCTGGGACTCAATTAAAAGATTTTGCAGCTCGTTTTTAGGCGTTTGCCTCGTTCCCACTGGTACGCTTGGCTCTGGCCGTCTGAGAGCAGGTGTGTGTGCTGTGTTTGTGACTCTGAGCGTAGTGAAGGCCTGTCGGTGGCGTGAGCACGTCTCTGTTCTGCTGGTGTTTATGCCGCGTCAACTCCTCTATTTGACTCGCTCACAGGCCTGTTTTGCTCCGGACGACTGGAGTGATCTAATCCTTCACGGTCCATCACAAAGACTCCAGTTTGTACAAAAATGCTGAGGTAGATTCTCACCCAGTCCAGAGCCTCTTTTGTAAGTCTGGGTTGGTATTGTGCTTCTGCCATTCTGAGCTGGCTGGATGGGACTCTTCACACGCCTTCGATGTCCTGGGGTTTAGATGCTGTGGTTCACCACCTGGGCTCTTGCAGGTTTTTTCTGCTGCTTCTCTGGCTCCGTGTATGGCACCAGTGAGAGGTTCATCCTCAAACAGGCGAGGAGGACTGGCGTAAACGTCGCCGTGTGGGAAGAGACAGAATCAAAGATCGGAGAAGAATTCTTTATTACAAATCACAAACGCTGCTGCCAGACTCACGAAAGCGTCACAGGAGATGTCCAGGCTCAGAGACCCCGGAGACCTGTTTCTGTTTCTCTGCTGCAAGCTGCAAAAAAAGAAATCAAAGGTTTAATTTAATTGGTTTAATTGTAAAATTATTGATCAATGTGAGAGAAAGCGAAGGGGAGGTTCTGACCCAGAGGCCTACATGGCACGTGGGCTTCGGAAGAACTTCGGAAGAGCTGCATCTCTGGAAAACCGAGGCCATTACAAAGAAAATGGAAAATCCAGGGAATAACGCTCACTCCATGGCAGGATCGATATATGAATAAAGGAACAAACGGATTTCAGTCTTGCAGGAGCAACGCCGCAGGGTTCCATTTGTCTCTGCTTTTGTGGCACAGGACTGGGAACACGTTGCCTTCCCAGCCAAATGAAACAGGAGAAAACCGCGAAAGAACGAAAACACAACACAAAACAGAGAAATAGATCTTCACACGTCTTTATCATTCGTGTGCCGCTAATGTCCTAAAGAGAGAAAATCGCTCCTGGACTAATGAGGAGGAATTTCCACTCCTCGTTTGCATCACCCATACATTAAGCCTGGATCTATTTCTGTAGTAATTGAAATTCATTATATAGCTCTAAAAATGTAGACTGCAGATTGTACTTAAATGCCCTCATTTTTGGACAGTTTTTTGGGGTCCATTTGTAGATTGTTGTGTTAAGAATATAAATAACTTATACGTGTAAACTCATTTGGGTTCGTCTGTCGGTTTTTAATGTTTCCTGTTTCTGCTCTTGCTTGGCCCAGACGACTGGCTCTGTGAATAAGAACTTCACCTTGTGAATCTCAGTATCCTGCCCGTCTCTGTTCAGCTCAGTCCATCTGCGAGATTACCTCTGTAATCTAGAAATACCCAACACCGTGTGTCTGTACCCAGCACTGTATGTACCCAACAATGTGTGTCTGTACCCAGCACTGTATGTACCCAACAATGTGTGTCTGTACCCAGCACTGTATGTACCCAGCAATGTGTGTCGGTACCCAGCACTGTATGTACCCAACACTGTGTGTCTCTACCCAGCACTGTATGTACCCAACAATGTGTGTCTGTACCCAGTACTGACTGTATGTACCCAACACTGTGTGTCTCTACCCAGCACTGTATGTACCCAACAATGGGTGTCTCTACCCAGCACTGTATGTACCCAACAATGTGTGTCTGTACCCAGCACTGTATGTACCCAACAATGTGTGTCTCTACCCAGCACTGTATGTACCCAACAATGTGTGTCTGTACCCAGCTCTGTAGTGAACCCAACAATGTGTGTCTGTACCCAGCACTGTATGTACCCAACACTGTGTGTCTCTACCCAGCAGTGGGGAAAATTTCTGCCCTCCATTTCTTCAGTTGAGTCTCACCCTCACACCTTCTCACTCTCACACTGTCTCACTCTTACACTGTCTTACTGTTAAATCCGAATGTCTCACTCTGGCATTGTGGCTTCTCTTCCCCTGTGAGAAATGAGACATCAGGATTTATTAATCACACGCTCCAGATCCACCATCGGCAGAGACAACCTCAGCATGGAAGCGCCACACCCCTGATGCTCGCCCCACAGTTGCCGTAGCGATGGTGGTCAGTTTGCGATGACTAGGGGAATTGGGGAACGCTCTGTTCCGTTTTCCACATCGTGGCTGTGTGCTAATGGTCCAGCTGATGAGTGACTGTGAGCAAGATGAGAGGAAATCTCTGCAGACTGTGACCGTTGGCATGGTGACAGGAGAGCGTCAGGGCTGAAAGGATTCACGGGAGTCTCTCTCTCTTTTTTTTGCCCTTAATGTCAAAACATAAGAGATCAAAATGTGAAATCTTACATTCCAAGGTTGTGCCGGCCTGCGATTGTTAAGCTTTGGAAAACCATGTGTGTCCCGCATCAGTAAAGTAGAATATGAGGAGGATTAAAATGACCAGAGGTAAGGGTTATAGTGATATTTCACAGAGGATGCCCCTCAGGAAGGCGAGTCAGGCTGATTTTCCAAAAAACAGAAATAAATCACAGACAGCGTGAACATGGATGATCAGTAAGTAGATTATGATTAAACCCACCCAGACCTTCTGCTAGAGAGTGTATGAGCTCCACCTGCACATATGCAGGAGTGAACAGGCAAACCTGTAATCTGACAGAGAACGCTCACGTGGGAGGTAGTTATATGTGGGTGGTAGTTATATGTAGTGGTTATATGTGGGTGGTAGTTAAATGTGGTAGTTATATGTAGGTGGTAGTTATATGTGGTAGTTAAATGTGGATGGTAGTTATATGTGGTTCTGCCTCTCCCGTGGGTGGAGGTGTGGGTAGGTGGTAGTTATATATGGTAGTTATATGTGGAGCTGTCCTTGAGGACGTGTGTGGGGGGGTAGTTCATGAATGACTCCAGAGCAAAGCAACCATCCATGCCTTCAATAAGGACGGTGGTGTCTTAAGTTTCCATCTCGTTCTCTCCTTCTCTCCTTCCTTCACCTCTTTCCTGGGAGCGCTCCATCTCCGCTATAGCACCTGTCACTCCTGCTCTTGTGCCTCTTATCTGGTCGCTGATAATAACATAAACTCCCATTATGCGTAGGGAGGCGTGGCGAGGCTTTCCGCGCACACCAGGATGGAATAGCAGCCAAGGTGAACTGCACTCTGGGATTGATGTGGTGCCTTCTGTGCATGACAGTTGGCCCGGAGCAGTCAAAGGACACACCGCGCCTCTCAGCCAATAATGGAGCACGGCTCATCTGTGTTAATGAGTTTGATCTTTATACGTATAATCACACACTCAACTTAAACGAGGAGGAACCGCTCCACAGCACTCCAGTCTACAGCCTCGGGGAGGTGTCACGTGACGTTTGAAATCTGCTCAGTAGTCCTGCAGGGTGACCCATTAGGGGGCAGGAGCCGGTTTGCCCCGACCGTGTGCACCGTGTCCCGATCCCATGTCCCACTGTCGTGTTTGGCATGGGGCCTGGCGTCTGCAACTCCTCCACTGAGTGCGTGCGGGCGGCCGGCCGGGGCAGGCGGCATGTCCGGCACGACGGGGTGACAGCGTAGGGGCGCCGTAAACAAATGGCCTCGTTCCCAGCGTCATCCTGCTCTCCGTCATCCCGACAGCCACCGGGGAGACACGCGGGCGCCCACATGGGCGACATGCTGCCAGCATGATCGTGGCCGGGAACAGGCGAACAAAACACATCCTGCTTCCAATGCAAATGGCCACTCAGCTCCAGAGACACTGCGGTTTCTCGCCCTTATTTCAGTGTGAGACAATGAATGGCCTGTCATTGGGTTTGTTTGTTTGTGTGTTTATTTATTTATTTATTCCTCAACATTGGTGTTGGGTTTTTTGTTTGGATGAGTGGCAGGGGCATAAGTCTTACACATTAGGTAAAATCCCAGCCAACCAGGACAGAGAGAGAGAGAGAGAGAGAGAGCCAAGCAATGTGTAACACTCTCTGAAATGGTCTTTAGCTGGTTCACACTGTGTTGAGAAGATGGATGATTCTTTATTGCTACTGGCCATCATGAATCCAAACGAGCATCCTTGTCCCAGGGTTTCCCACACGGATCCGTTGCGGGGCCTCTCCCGTTAAGTCTCTGCATGCTTCCACTGGGCCAAATCTTAAAAACAGTCTGATAGTTGATCAGACCCACACAGATTATGCAGATTAATGGAGCTCTCTCCCCAAAAGACTACAGACATATCAGTGCTTGTGTCAGGGGCTACAGATAAAAACAGATGGAGGACAGGACGCTTCCTGCACTGACACAAAAAAGATGATTATATTTGGCAGTAAAGATCTCAGCATACCAGAGCCCTGAAGACTACAGACCAAGTCAGTAATCAGGACCTAATGGTGGTTTTTACATCTGATAACAAATCAGCGAAAAAGTCAACCTTCTACCATCTCCAGAAGATTTCACAGTTGAGAGTTTCATGTCTGAGAAGCTCCTAGAGACTATTGTCCCTGCCTTCAGCTCCAGGAGAAGGGCCACAGCGCTGGACTTTCTACTGAGCTTCCCAAGACCAAAGTTACAGTTCCAGCCTGTTTGGATTCTTACAGGACAAAGAGGACTGATATTATTCACATTATTCACGCTTACTGCCAGTTCATTAGAGATCTGATTTAAAGTGCTTCCACTGAATGGCCCAGGACCAAGATCCTTCATCTACCTGAAGATCCAATATCCCTCTCGGATCACAAGGAACCGGTCAGCTGGTAGCGCCTGGAATCACAAGCAAACAAGGAGATGCAACTTTGAATGATTAAGATGCCAAACACTGCAAGACTTGCTGTTGGTCGATGTACACACATTTCCATTTTAAGCCCAAATATTACTGATGGCCATGTTTACAGCGTTTTTCTTTGTCTAGCACCTTTAATTTGTAGCACTACACTGCTCCTTAATTTCTTTTAATTCTCTATTTGTTTAGTATCTTTTATCCATGCTTTACATTTTTAATTCCATGTTCACTATTTTGTAACACTTGTAGCACTTTTAATTTGTAACATTTCTCTTAAATGTTAATTGTTTAGTCTTTTATTTTGATATTTCATGTTGACACTTCCCACCTGTATTTGTATTGGACTGTAATTCTTTTGTACGTCTCTGTGCTGAGGTCTGGGGATGTAATTGGCTTTGCTATGTAGTTCTGTTTTCCTTTCTGTTTTTTCTATATGTTTGTGTAAAGTACATGGAGCTTCTGCACTGTATGAAATGTGCTACACAAATAAACCTGCCCAGACTCATCTAGAGTGAAATCTGTTCACATTTTACCGAAGAAAGATAAAAAAACAACACGTAAAATCACCAGAAGCAGCACAGCCGCCCGGCCCCTCCAAAGTACCACGCTGTCGCCGTGTCTTTCTATCAGCGAAGCGCCTCTTTGACATTTCACTCCATCACTTGTTCTTCCTCTCTTGTTCTCTCCAGTGTAGACAGATGTAACAGCATAACGTGCCCAGATGCATGCTGGGAGCTGTGTGCGGCTCACTCACATCCTCAGGACGAATGTCAGCGATGAACCGGTCTGACAGAGGCACCTTAACGTGAACAGAAATTAAATTGCTGGCGACGTCATGAATGTGAAAATTTTTTAATAAGATTGGTAAGAAGGTTAAATGTGTGCGCTGGGTGCTAGACCAGGGCACTGCTCTTTGGTCCGGTGGTCAGAGCTCACGTTTACTTCCTGTCAGGCTTGGGTGCGAGGCCTTGGTAAGGTAGCTGCCTTCAACCTTCATTACAAAGGTTCTGTTTTATATTTATTATATTATGAACTGAATTATGGCCTCGTTGAATGTTTAATAAGAGGGCATTATACGTGTCTGGGCTCTGTGCCTGCAGAATTAACTGTCTTTTCCCTGGATATGGGTTTTGTTTGTGGAATTCTGTTTTGACTGCACCAGGCCTTTGAATCTTCAGGTCATTGCATTTTCTCATGTACCAGGAACCCCGAAGGTTCAACAGAACGTTTGTGAAAGGTATAACTTGCACTTTGCCACATGGCATTTACAGTCCTCGTGGCTTTGCTGATGTTGCAGTGGCTAGTCTGAGCTTCTCATCAGACTGCTGAGTGCTGACTATTGGCCCATTAGAGATGCTTCTCCTGCATCCAGGGTGCCACTGGTGATGCCATAAATGGATTGGCCCACTGGGAGGTGCTTAGGAGGAAATGGACTAAGCAGGAAGCAGAGGGCAAATCGATTTGGATGGGCACTTTATATCTGCTAATGCTGTTTGCTAATTCACTCTGTGATTTGTCCACTCGCCACTCCAGGACCTGAGAGTCTGTGATGGTGTGTGTGTTGATGTGTGTGATGCTGTGTGTGATGCTGTGTGTGATGGTGTGTGTGATGGTGTGTGTGATGCTGTGTGCAATGCTGTGTGCGATGATGTGTGCGATGTTGTGGTGATGGTGTGTGAGATGCTGTGTGTGATGCTGTATGTGATGCTGTGTGTGATGCTGTATGTGATGCTGTGTGTGATGCTGTGGTGATGCTGTGTGTGATGCTGTGTGTGATGCTGTGGTGATTCCGGGGATGATGTTGTGAGTGATGCTGTGTGTGATGCTGTGGTGTTGATGTGTGTGATGCTGTATGTGATGCTGTGTGTGATGCTGTATGTGATGCTGTGTGTGATGCTGTGGTGATGCTGTGTGTGATGCTGTGTGTGATGCTGTGGTGATTCCGGGGATGATGTTGTGAGTGATGCTGTGTGTGATGCTGTGGTGTTGATGTGTGTGATGGTGTGTTTGATGCTGTGGTGATGCTGTGTGTGATGCTGTGGTGATGCTGTGTGTGATGCTGTGGTGATGCTGTGGTGATGCTGTGTGTGATGCTGTGTGTGATGCTGTGGTGATGCTGTGGTGATGCTGTGTGTCATGCTGTGGTGATGCTGTGTGTGATGCTGTGGTGATGCTGTGGTGATGCTGTGGTGATGCTGTGTGTGATGCTGTGGTGATGCTGTGTGTGATGCTGTGGTGATGGTGTGTGAGATGCTGTGTGTTATGGTGTGTGTGATGCTGTGTATCATGCTGTGGTGATGGTGTGTGTGATGCTGTGGTGTTGCTGTGTGTGATGGTGTGTGTGATGCTGTGGTGTTGCTGTGTGTGATGCTGTGGTGATGCTGTGGTGATGCTGTGTGTCATGCTGCGGTGATGCTGTGGTGTTGCTGTGTGTGATGCTGTGTGTCATGCTGTGTGTGATGCTGTGTGTGATGCTGTGGTGTTGCTGTGTGTGATGCTGTGGTGATGCTGTGTGTGATGCTGTGTGTGATGCTGTGGTGATGCTGTGTGTGATGCTGTGGTGATGCTGTGTGTGATGCTGTGGTGTTGCTGTGTGTGATGGTGTGTGTGATGCTGTGGTGATTCTGTGTGTGATGCTGTGGTGATGCTGTGGTGATGCTGTGTGTGATGCTGTGGTGATGCTGTGTGTGATGCTGTGGTGATGCTGTGTGTGATGCTGTGGTAATGCTGTGTGTGATGCTGTGGTGATGCTGTGGTGATGCTGTGTGTGATGCTGTGGTGATGCTGTGTGTGATGCTGTGGTGATGCTTTGTGTGATGCTGTGTGTGATGCTGTGTGTGATGCTGTGGTGATGCTGTGGTGATGCTGTGTGTGATGCTGTGGTGTTGCTTTGTGTGATGCTGTGTGTGATGCTGTGGTGATGCTGTGGTGTTGCTGTGTGTGATGCTGTGTGTGATGCTGTGTGTGATGATGTGTGTGATGCTGTGGTGATGCTGTGGTGATGCTGTGTGTGATGCTGTGTGTGATGCTGTGGTGATGCTGTGTGTGATGCTGTGGTGATGCTGTGGTGATGCTTTGTGTGATGCTGTGTGTGATGCTGTAGTGATGCTGTGGTGATACTGTGTGTGATGCTGTGTGTGATGCTGTGGTGATGCTGTGTGTGATGCTGTGTGTGATGCTGTGTGTGATGCTGTGGTGATGCTTTGTGTGATGCTGTGTGTGATGCTGTGTGTGATGCTGTGTGTGATGCTGTGGTGATGCTGTGTGTGATGCTGTGGTGATGCTGTGTGTGATGCTGTGTGTGATGCTGTGTGTGATGCTGTGTGTGATGCTGTGTGTGATGCTGTGGTGATGCTGTGTGTGATGCTGTGGTGATGCTGTGTGTGATGCTGTGGTGATGCTGTGTGTGATGCTGTGGTGATGCTGTGTGTGATGCTGTGTGTGATGCTGTGTGTGATGATGTGGTGATGCTGTGGTGATGCTGTGTGTGATGCTGTGGTGTTGCTTTGTGTGATGCTGTGTGTGATGCTGTGGTGTTGCTGTGTGTGATGCTGTGTGTGATGCTGTGTGTGATGATGTGTGTGATGCTGTGGTGATGCTGTGGTGATGCTGTGTGTGATGCTGTGTGTGATGCTGTGGTGATGCTGTGTGTGATGCTGTGGTGATGCTGTGTGTGATGCTGTGGTGATGCTTTGTGTGATGCTGTGTGTGATGCTGTGTGTGATGCTGTGTGTGATGCTGTGTATGATGCTGTGTGTGATGCTGTGTGTGATGCTGTGGTGATGCTGTGTGTGATGCTGTGGTGATGCTGTGTGTGATGCTGTGGTGATGCTTTGTGTGATGCTGTGTGTGATGCTGTGTGTGATGCTGTGGTGATGCTGTGGTGATGCTGTGTGTGATGCTGTGGTGTTGCTTTGTGTGATGCTGTGTGTGATGCTGTGGTGATGCTGTGGTGTTGCTGTGTGTGATGCTGTGTGTGATGCTGTGTGTGATGATGTGTGTGATGCTGTGGTGATGCTGTGGTGATGCTGTGTGTGATGCTGTGTGTGATGCTGTGGTGATGCTGTGTGTGATGCTGTGGTGATGCTGTGGTGATGCTTTGTGTGATGCTGTGTGTGATGCTGTAGTGATGCTGTGGTGATACTGTGTGTGATGCTGTGTGTGATGCTGTGGTGATGCTGTGTGTGATGCTGTAGTGATGCTGTGGTGATACTGTGTGTGATGCTGTGTGTGATGCTGTGGTGATGCTGTGTGTGATGCTGTGTGTGATGCTGTGTGTGATGCTGTGTGTGATGCTGTGGTGATGCTTTGTGTGATGCTGTGTGTGATGCTGTGTGTGATGCTGTGTGTGATGCTGTGTGTGATGCTGTGGTGATGCTGTGTGTGATGCTGTGGTGATGCTGTGTGTGATGCTGTGTGTGATGCTGTGTGTGATGCTGTGTGTGATGCTGTGTGTGATGCTGTGGTGATGCTGTGTGTGATGCTGTGGTGATGCTGTGTGTGATGCTGTGGTGATGCTGTGTGTGATGCTGTGGTGATGCTTTGTGTGATGCTGTGTGTGATGCTGTGTGTGATGCTGTGGTGATGCTGTGGTGATGCTGTGTGTGATGCTGTGGTGTTGCTTTGTGTGATGCTGTGTGTGATGCTGTGGTGATGCTGTGGTGTTGCTGTGTGTGATGCTGTGTGTGATGCTGTGTGTGATGCTGTGGTGATGCTGTGGTGATGCTGTGTGTGATGCTGTGTGTGATGCTGTGGTGATGCTGTGGTGATGCTGTGGTGATGCTGTGGTGATGCTGTGTGTGATACTGTGTGTGATGCTGTGGTGATGCTGTGGTGATGCTGTGGTGATGCTGTGTGTGATGCTGTGTGTGATGCTGTGGTGATGCTGTATGTTGAGCTCTGAGGCTGGGCGCTCACTCGTTTACTGTGTTGTAAGTGTTGGCGAGGGTGGCAGAGTCTATGCTAACGCACTCAGCTTCAACGTGCCAC
>NC_137502.1:1370000-1390000 GCF_041902795.1 Electrophorus electricus | reverse complement strand
TAAGTGGAGCACTCTGTGTGTCTTGGCCGGGGGCCTGTTCGTGTAGACTAATTGATGGTGTTAATTGTGCTTGATGAACTGCAGGGGGCAGCCTTCCTACCCGTTTGCTTCTTCAGAACCTCTGCTATGACTCTTCCTCCACGGACAAAAACAGAGGCAGGAAGTGTGCCATGAATCGCGTTATTCCAGTATTTTCCATGGCGTGACTGCCCACTGGATCACACTAATGTGAAATCCACACTACGTGGAAATCTAAAGAACAGAACAAAAGACTGGCGATTTGCCCCAATTCCCGGCCTTGCATGAGTTTGTGGGAGATTGAGTTTCAGGCTGTGCTTCTGCAGACGGAGCGCATCCCGTCCCCCCCGGGCCTTCTCAGTCCTGGAGGCTGTCCGGTCTGCATTTGTGGTTAAATATATCTCCGTTTCCTGCAGAGTATTAAAATTTCTTCTCCTTTCTGTTTTTGTCTTGAACTCTCATTCTCAGCAGGGCTGTTTAATGTTGTGCTTCCGACATACACATTTACATAAAGTGACCTGGAGGAGATGTTTGGAGATGTTTGGAGACAGTCCGCCCTGCCTGCTGGGCCATAGCCTGTCCTGGTGCATCTCCTCTTCTCATCTCCTTCTCCTGCTGTTTCAGTCCTGTGCCTCCTCCATTTTGTAGAAGGGTCAGACAAGTCTCTTCACAATCAGAGGCCGAATATTAATATTAATCCTCCCGGACGCCTCTGCATACAATAAACTGATTTCCAAATGGGTTTAAAAAAATACGGATTAATTGTTCTACTGAGTAGCTGAGTGAAGTGTGTGTGTGTGTGTGGTAGTGTTGTGGCTATTTAGTAGGAGTTATAGTGTTGAGTGTACAGTAGGTGTAGTAGTGTTGAGTATTAGTAGCTGTCAGGCCTACTTCAGATCTGTACAGAATACAGAATACTGAATAATTTGGAGATATCGGTTGTAGATATCAGTTGGAGATATCGGTCGGAGATATCGGTTGGAGATATGCAATGAGATATTTAACATTTAGTTCTGCCAGTTTATTCAGGTCTCACCCGGTGACGACAACATGCTGGACTGTGTTTCATAATTCATTTGAAATTCTTACAACTGTTCAGCGTTTCATTCCAAATATCAAATATCCCACATCTTGTTTTTCCGTAAGGACATAAAAAAACTGACATGAAAACAATAAACATTTAGGTTTTTTTTCTTTTTTTCATAACAGAAAATAAATGCCACCTGTGTGATGCAGGCGTGTGTCGATGTATCACACAAACTCAACACCCTTGTTAGTAGCTCGTTAACAGGTATAACGCAGTCCTTCATCAGAGCTCGGCTGTCTGGGCGTCTGGCGTCTGGGCGTCTGGGCATCCTGAACGCGTCCTCCCTGTCCTAGCCGGGCAGCGGGGACACTTTGATGTCCTCTCTGCTCCTAATGAGGACTGACAGATGTAGGTGAGCGTCTCTCAGTGGGCCACCCACCTCAGGTCTCTAATGACTGAGGAATCAGAAGTGGGAGGGCCCCGTGTGTGTGTGTGTGTGTGTGTGTGTGTGCTGTGAACAGAGTCAACACACAACCACTCCTCCTCACGGTTGCCATGGCATTCCTGCAGCCTCCACCACTTTCTTTTCTCCTCTTATCTCCCTCTTTCCACCCGGGCGTGTCTTCTCACCAGTATGCTGCGGGTGGGTGGAGTTTCTGTGCCACTGGGCCACCTCTACCCCACCTCTCCCCTCGTGTGCAGAAACTCATCCTGTCTTTAATAAACTCCGAGCACCGAGATAGACATTCTGTTCTGGACGGATCGATGGCATGTCTGCTGCTTGCTGGGTAGAAAGAAAACCAGGCTTGACCCCTCATGCAGCGAGCACACTTCCATAGCAACCGCTCACGGCACAACGCACATTTCTAAGCGAGGCTCCCGGAGTCGGAGAGTGGTGAGAGTGATCAGGAGGGCCAGCTGCGGGATCAGAAGCCTGTTTGTGTCCTGACATGTCCCGCGAGCCACTAAAAGAGCCACATAAAAGAGTTGTGAAGCTCTGATAGCAGCCTTAACTGTTGATACACACACACACTTCAGTCTCATATAAGGATCTGTGATAAGAGAGCTTGGAAGAAGCTGTCCTTGAGCCAGATAATTATGTTAATTATACTACACTAATTAAGTGCAGATTTTATTTCCTTCCGCGGTAAGGTTTACACCTTGCTTGCACTGAGCACACGCATGGCTGAAACTCATAAGACACAGACATCATAAAGTGCTTCTGATTGAACTGCGTTTAAAAGAAACGCAGCTATTCACTCGTTGTCGCTCAGAGGAGCTTGTTTGTCACGTCTGCCTTCCTGAGATACGTCCACGTTACTGCCGCGTCTCGGCGCGCTGACTCTGTCTTCGCTGATGTCTTGCCAGAGATACATTTCCGCGCTAAGAGACTCTGGTGATGGTAAAGTGTTTAAACCCGTCGCTTAGCGGTTGAATGCTGATGTCTTAAGTAGATTAAAGTGATACCTCTAATGTTTCAGAAGGCAGCAAACACAGACCTGCTCCATCTGTCTGTCAGCAGAGTTTCTGGACTCACTGCGGTGAGAGAGGACCTTCCAAAGAGCTTATTACAAATATCACAAGTCTTTGCTTCATTGAAGTAACAGAGGTGTAATAGAGCAAAGAAAAACAATCCTGTGCATTTGCATTTGCAAAAGGACAACGGTGATAAAACATCTGTGAGTTTCCTGTGAGTGTTAGGGCTTGTTCTTTTAAGAGCAGTGCTTGATGATAGCACTGATGTGTTTCTTAAGGAGCCATTCAAAGTGAGAAATGAGCTCACGTGTGCATCAGCCTTCAAATGTTAATAGTCAAACAAAACGGGCCCCAACCGTAGTACCGCCTTGACAGCATTACCGCCCTGACCAGAGAACCACCCCGACCGTAGTACCCCCGACCGTAATACCACCCTGACCGTAGTACCACCCTGACCGTAGTACCGCCCTGACCAGAGAACCACCTGACCGTAGTACCCCTACCATAGTACCACCCTGACCGTAGTACCACCTGACCATAGTACCCCGATCGTAGTACCACCCTGACCGCAGTACCACCCCGACCGTAGTACCGCCCGACCAGAGAACCACCCCGACCGTAGTACCCCGACCGTAGTACCACCCTGACCGTAGTACTGCCCTGACCAGAGAACCACCCCTGACCGTAGTACCGCCCTGACCGTAGTACCGCCCTGACCATAGTACCGCCCCGACCAGAGAACCACCCGACCATAGTACCCCCTGACCGTAGTACCACCCCGGCCGTAGGACCACCCTGACCGTAGTACCACCCGACCAGAGAACCACCCAGACTGTAGTACCCCCTGACCATAGTACCACCCTGACCGTAGTACCGTCCAGACCATAGTACCGCCCCGACCGTAGTACCACCCTGGCCATAGTACCATCCTGACCGTAGTACCATCCTGACCGTAGTACCGCCCCGACCAGAGAACCACCACAACCGTAGTACCCCCTGACCGTAGTACCACCCCGACTGTAGTACTACAGGCAGGTAGTACTGCCCTGACCGGGGCGTGCACACCCTGTGGCTGTCATGGGGCCTAATCATTAATCCACCTCTCTGGGGTAAAGTTCACAATATTCACCCTCCACCTGTCTGATTACAAACATCACTTATCCCAACATCTCTGATAGCACAGGCTGTGCTGTGGGCTTACTGGTCTCCACTGGTGTGACTGAACACACAAGTCTCACACTGGAATTGCTTATCCAGGGTTTTCTGGGATAATGACGTATCCCAAGGTAACCGAGCGTACGCTGAATTAACAAGGAGTCAAAGAGTAAAGCCCTGGAGTCTGGCCTGGGTGGAACTCTCTGTGTGCTGATGGGAAAGTGCCTAATGAATGCCATTCAAATGACACGGTGATAACTGTACTGGATAAGATGCCCACGTGACTCATGCATATTCATGTTATCATGTTTTTCCTTTAGCAACACTTTATGTCTAAATAATAGGAATAAAACATTGCAAATATTTATGTATTTATCTGTGTGTGTGCGTGCATTAGTACATTATTGACGTTAGTACATTATTGCTAAGGCGATTGTCTGAGTTTCAGACCCTGCGACCCCTTATTATAATAACGCTCTTCACATTAGAAGAACATAAAGACAGATTAAATACACAGAAAGACTAACAACAGCTAGAGCCCAAATTCGGCGGGTCTTTTTTCAGGGCCTGCTCTGTTGTAGTCCAGATCTGGTCCTAACCCAGCGGGGCGGTTAGTGTGTGACGCACAGTGTGCAGGATTAACTCGTCGTGTGTTCTCTTTCCTGCACACCGGCTGCACCCGGACGGAACCGCGTGGGCGCGTCCAGTCGCACGTGAGTACAGCTCGTCGTGTGCAACCCGCCAGCTGAACGCCGCGTGGTATAATTAAGGCGTTGAACGGTTTTCATTAAAACCGTAACAGCACCGCATTAACGATGTCGCCGACGTAAACACAGCCGATTTCTTCTAATTCACTGCACGTTTGCCGTCATGCTCCATTACTATTAAGGTATTGTTGTGTCGTAGGGCGTCATCGTGGTGTGTGTGTGCAGGTGATCTCGTCTGATATGAAGGAGGACCACATTTTCCGTCTGTCGGGGAAGGGGGCGGACCAGGACCCAAAGGGCGTGTTCAGCATCAACAGATTGACGGGGGAGGTTGCTGTGAGTCGCGCGCTGGACCGGGAGGCCTTGGCCTTTTACCACGTGAGTGTCCCGCCCAGTGGGTGGTCCTCCTGCTGCATGCTGGGAATGTGTGCTGTGGAATTCTGGGGCTAGTAGTTTCCGATTTCTATGGGCTCGTTTACCAGACCCAGATTAAACCTATGGCTAGACTGAATAAAGGAATTACCAGTGAATTACCCAGTCCAGAACTGGGAAACTGGTCTTCAATTTTCAGTTTAGTCCAGCCATAACAACACTGATATAACATAAATTACCTGTGTGTGTGTGTGTGTGTGTGTGTGTGTGTGTGTGATATGCTCATTCAAGCTGAAAACAAACAAATAAACAAATGAAAATATGAGTTATTGTTGGTTGTGATCAGGAGAGTACCAGGTGTTGAGAAGCCCAGCACACACACACACACACACACACACACACACACCCAGTGGCCACTCCAGATAACCAGAAAGACAAATTGTACCCTTTCATTCTGAAGCTCTGGTGATCAAACTGCACTCTCTCTCTCTTTCTCTCTCTGCCTATGACCGTTTGTGGTTTTCTTGTGTTTTTTCCATCTCCTGAAGAGAACTGCAGGGGATAACACCTTACTGTGGTATTCCTTGGTCTTCCAAGCAATAACATCTATAAAGCAGTTAACACTCTGGATCGCACTCTGCTGGTGCGTTCTGATAAAAGTGTGTAAGACGGGTCTGAGGTCTCTGACTAGGTAGGCCTGTCACCCACGGCCTGTCTCTCCGTGAAAATATGAGGGAGAGAAAACACACGGCATTTTTATACATCTTTCATCTGAAAAGCTACACAGCACATTTCTGTCCTGCTGTCACTGTGTGCCGCTGAGAGCTCGTGGTTGCCAAGGCTCATATAAATGTCTGTGTTTTTGTCAGTTTGTGTATGTCATTATGTGTTCAGTGAGTGTGTGTGTGTGTGTGTGAGTGTGTGAGTGTGTGTGTGTGTGTGTGTGTGTGTGTGTGTGTGTGTGTCTGTGTGTGTGTGTGTGTGTGTGTGTGTGTGTGTGTGTGTGTGTGTGTGTTGTGGCCCTCAGACGGGATCAAAGTCCGCCTCTCAGTGTCCACTTGACATTGTCCTCTCTCCACTGGTCTGTCCGTGCTCTGCCGCACAACCCCACCAACACACACACATCAAAGCCACATGGGTCACAGTAGCACACACACACACACACAAACACAAATAGTACAACTACAGTGGCACAGTCACCACAGGATAACAGTAACCACAATAACTACACTATAACAGTCACTACAATCAGTGTACTAACACAACTGAACACACAAGCGTGTGTACTGACATGGCTGAACACACAGATGGGTGTATTACATGACTGAACACACAAGCGACGGTGTATTCACGCGACTGAACAAACGGGTGTACTAACATGACTGAACACACAGGTGGGTGTATTACACGACTGAACACACAGGTGGGTGTATTACACGACTGAACACACAGGTGGGTGTATTAACACGATTCAACACACTCTGTCAGGATTGATGTGGAAACAGCTGCATCCGTCATTTACAGTAATTTATTTTCAATTTGTTGGCTGTTAAATAATAATTAATTGTTAAATAATATTTTTTTCAAATTTGCGACCTTCATTATAGTAGTAGTAAGCACACACACACACACACACACACACACACACACAAACATGCACATGTACACCAACCCACACCCACATACACACACCAACGCACCCACACCCACACCCACATACACACACCAACGGACCCACACCCACACCCACATACACCCACACCCACACCCACATACACACACCAACGCACCCACACCCACACCCACACCCACATACACACACCAACGGACCCACACCCACACCCACATACACCCACACCCACACCCACATACACACACCAACGCACCCACACCCACACCCACATACACCCACACCCACACCCACATACACACACCAACGCACCCACACCCACACCCACACACACACACCAACGCACCCACACCCACACCCACATACACCCACACCCACACCCACACCCACACTTTGCAGCTTTGCAGCTTTGTCTTGTGTTGATGTTGTCATAGTGCTTCTCCATGTGGCACTCATGGCATGGATGATGTCAGACGCCAGCATTGGTTAGATGATTAGAGCTCCTGTCTTCTCTACACAAGAACATCAAGAAACAACCGCAGAACATACGTGGACGCTCCAATTACATGTTTACGCTGAAACATGTTTTTAAGAACACACCAACCTGACAGCTGAATTCGTGCAAATCTATCAGGGCACACACACACACACACACACACACTGCGCTGGGTACTGATATCAGGGTGTATACACACACACTGTGCTGGGTGGTCACAGCAAGGTGAACACACACACACACACGCTGTGCTGGGTGGTGATAGAGCCATGGGGGTTTTAAGGACACACAGGCAGTTCAAGTCTTTAGTACAGAGAATCAATAAGTGAAATTAATGCCAAGGGACATGTGTCTCCACATATCTCCAAATGTCTCCATGTGTCTCCACATATCTCCAAATGTCTCCATGTGTCTCCACATGTGGTAGCATTTACAAAAGAGGAACTGAATCTGCACTGAGATATTAGTGGAAATATAACCTCAGACATGTTGAATTAAAAGTATACTTTTAATATTTTAGGAAACAGCAATGGAAACAAAATAAGCACAATATTCAATCCTTAACAAGCCCTGAAATATTCGATTTATTTTGTTTCTTATTTGAAAAGGATCTCCTCTCATTTTGGAACTAGGCGCTCCTCCGGTGGACATGAGAAGCTCTTAGCCTCAGCACTGCAGGCTTTCAAGAGAAAACTTTCAGGTTTATTTAAGAACAGTGAACTGGCAACCGCAGCGCGTCCTACTTCTCAGAGATCATGCCACTCTCGCTACTGTTGGACTGCTGAGAAATGCCTTCTATTTTAAAGGTGTCGGAGCACTGCTGCTGTGTTTATCTGAGAGCTGAGAAGCTGTTGGAGGCTGAAACATGTTCTTTATGCCTGAGTAAATTACGGCAATCACAGGACTGCCCCTCTCTACAGCTGTCTCTCTCTCTATCTGTCCGTCTGTCTACCTGTTTGTCTTTCTCTGTCTCACTGTATCATTTTTTTCTCTTTCTCTCTCTCTCTAATTCTCTCTCTTCCTGTCTCCCTCTTTCTTCCTGTTCCTTGTGTCTGTTGCTCACTTTTCTCTCTCCCACACATTCTCACGTTTTGTAAGGTGGCGTTCTGACTTCGTGCTGTAACAGGACGTACAGACAGCCCTCCTACGACACGCGGTCGTCTTCACCCGCCTCAACCCGTTAGTGATGCTCTACTTCTGGGCAGTGGTGTCTCAGTGGTGAAGGTACTTGGCTTGTAATCAGAAGGTTGCTGGTTCAAGTTCCCACTGTTGGGCCCCTGAACAAAACCCTTAACCCTCAAGAGTGTGAGTACTCTCACCCTGCTCACTCACTCCAGGAGGACAGCACTCTCACCCTACACACCCCAGTGTTCCAAGCAGGTTTACAGGCTCTGCTGCAAAAGGGAATGTTTTGATCTGCTGTAGGGAAGTAATGGAACCACCATGTCCGGCCGTTGGACTTCCATCAACTTCAGTCCCTCTGTGATCATCGTGCTTTGTGTGTGTGTGTGTGTGTGTGTGTGTGTGTAGTACAGTACAGTAAACTATGTTTATCTTATTGACAGACACTGTTCTGTGTAAATAGGTTGAAATGAGAAATTGGGAGTCCGAAATTAGTCATTAAAGAATTTTTTTTCACCTGTGAGAATATCATTGTGATCTGGGAAACAGAGCGGGATCCTGGGCCAGGCGACGACGGACGCAGGTAATGGCAGGTAAAAGCATCCATAATAGCTCATGTTTAGGTCAGCCTAGCAGGAATTGCAGCTGTTTACTCGCCCCTGCGCATAGTTACCGTTGTTACCGTAGTTACTGTTGCCATATTACTGCCGCCAGGCCCCTGCTTCTTCTAGCAGTGTGTGGACAGGCAGTGTGTGGACAGGCAGTGTGCTGACGTACAGTGAGTGGATGTACAGTGTGTGGACAGGCAGTGTGTGGACATGCAGTGAGTGGACATGCAGTGTGGACGTACAGTGTGTGGACGTACAGTGTGTGGACATGCAGTGAGTGGACATGCAGTGTGTGGACATGCAGTAAGTGGACATGCAGTGTGGACGTACAGTGTGTGGACATGCAGTGAGTGGACATGCAGTGTGTGGACATGCAGTGAGTGGACATGCAGTGTGGATGTACAGTGTGTGGACAGGCAGTGTGTGGACGTGCAGTGAGTGGACATGCAGCCCTCCCCCACTCAGTGTCTGTGGGCACTCTGGGAGATAACTGGACAGTAACTGCAGGCTGGTGTTTAATGATACCCACTGCTTGCACTTCCCATCAGTCCCCTCCACACAGCACCAATCAAAACAGCCAAAATGAAACATTAAACGCTTAATGGGAACTTTAAATGTCGTGTTCACATTCCACATTAGAACATTAGAGGACAGCAGGCACATGGCCTGGTCTTAATACCACATCTTCAGGGGTTACAGGTCAAAGGTCCGTCCACGGGAAGCAGCGCCGTGTGAGTGAGTGTGTATTTGCAGTGTGTGACGTCTGCAGATCAAACTTATGGTTAATTAGTACATAAGACAAAGTTTTTAATGAACAAAGTACTGCTCAGTACCAAAGGGACTGGCCAGTACTCTGTAGACTGCTAGTGTCTCTTCTGATAGTAATACTACACCTACTACATCCAAGTGTAGCTGAGGTTCATATTCAGAAGGCCAGCACAGTTGGACGTGAGGGACGTGATTTGTTCTACAGGTGAGAAGGTGAGCGATGCGTAGAAGACCACCAGCATGGCGAGCTTCACGCCTCTTCCACATCTGTGTAAATAAACGTATTAATTGAACCGCTTTCACAGTGGGGGACAAGTTAGCTGGCACTGAAAGATGAAATAAAATGATTGAAATAGTTTTCACAGTTTATTTCAAACAAATGAAAATGGGAGATGAAGACAACAGGGCCTCAAGTTAAAGCTACTTTATGTGTCGCAGGTATAAATGACACTGGGACAGGATTAGTGGAGATTACGCTCAGGTTACAGCTTCACAAGGATAACAACAGATCTTATTACCACGACAACAAATTTAAAAAGTATAAGAGCTTCACTGAACGTGGGAAAAACAGAGACGCACAGCACTCTATCCCAGTATTCCCAGAGTATTCTCAACTCTCAATAATTGTGTAGCTTTTCACCGAGAATTAAAATCTCTCTCCGTGTTCTTGGTGTTTTTGAGTCATTGACTGTCTGTGATGAGGCCGTACCCTGAACATCAGGAATTAACGCACTCATCAGTATCTCAGATTTCCATAGTATTTGCATGGTTAACGTCCACACCTGATACGGTGAACGTGCGTCAGTGAGGAAGACTCCAAACATGGAATGTGATGACCAAAGGCCTAATGATGGTTTTTAATCAGGTTTTAAAACAGTATTCAAACATTTTAAACAGTTTACATATCTTATTTTACTTCTTCAACTATTCACCCCAATTAGGACAAATATTCTTGTTTTTGAACACAAATAACACTCATGTGAACAGCAAATTAGGGTTTTTTTCATTAGTCTGTTCCTCATAATTGGATGAGTGTGTACAGATACTGGAGAGACGCTTCGTCTGGTAGCTCTTATTCAAATTTGACTGATGAATTATTCATTAAGTGTTAGCCAGGATAACACAATTGAGTAAAATTTTTGACATAAACAAACAAACTCCCGTAGTGGTTCCCTTGGCCTAGCGCTACAGATGCCTTGGTTTCGATATTCAAACCGAACCACACTTATATGGCACGAGACTTTTGTAAAACCTGGCAATTACAATATTGTCTTTGAGTGATATTCATACATTAACACAATTCCCAACTGAAATTTTACAAGATTGCTGGTGTGTGTGTGTGTGTGTGTGACTCCAATACCTGTTTGTTTAATTAAATGTTTATTTATTTATTTATTTTAATCCACAGTAGGTCCAGGGTGAGACTCCTCCTTCCTTACTGTTCAGCTTGGTGTAACTTTACTCATCCCTCCCCAGACATTCAAGAAATGTAAATTTAATTCATAGTTTGCTAAACTTGCAAATAAAAGATTTACCAAGACTAAGGTTTGGAGTGGTATAATAAGACTCCATTCTCACATATGTATTTATATACACATCTGGCACCAGCATCAATAGTAAAGCAAAATAATGTTAAATAATGATTCATCATGATCAATAATGCCTTGAAAAGAGGAACAGTACACACATGTCCTGGAACACCAGTCGATAGTCAGAGAGGGTTGGTAGTTTCCCCCTGACATCAACATTCACTGAGCCACTGAGTGTAAAAGGGGTGAAAGGTTGAGAGTGGAGGAGATAGATGGAGTTGGGGTGATGGGTGGAGGAGAAGGGTGGGGTGATAGAGGAGACAGGCCCTGCATCTGGAGAGTAGGAGTGAGGGTCCCTGCTCTGATGAGGGTCTGTAGAAAGCTGCTCTCTACATCTGAGGGGTTCTCTCTCAGGGTCGGCTCTCATGGGTATTCCTCTGGGAGACTGTGTCCACACCCACACACGATGAAGAGGATCTCGAGGGAAAACATCTTTGTTCACACAGGCGTCCTAAGAGAGGCACGCACTCATTCATAAATATATCAGGAAAGACACTTTAAATTCTATAACGCTTCTTGAAAAAAGCTTTGAAAATGCAAAGAAACACAATCCCTCATTACTTACGCACCGACTGTGATGTGCCGTGACCCCGCAGTCGCGTGCCCTCGGTCTGTAAATTCACCCAGCTTCTGCAGAGCGAGCAAAACGCGCGCGCTTCCCCTTCCTTACGAATGTGATTTTACTTTAGGAGCCACGCCTGTAACAAAATATTTTTACCTGTGTTGTCTACCATTACAGAGTATTTATTAAGACAAACATGATCAGCGATACATGGAAGATGAAATGCTCTCCACATACATAAACGTCGTCGTTTCCGTATCTGACACATCTAAGCTGGGTTAGATAATTACCTCGCTAATTTAACCTACTAACCGTGCACGTCAGGTCAGCTCTGGCCAGCTAAAGCCACATGTAACGTTTCCGTGTTGTGATCGTAAATGTTTCTCTGTGCTCCTATATGTTGGACCTCGGAAGCACTAGAGATCCTTGAAGAACGTTCGCCGTACAAAGCTGCTTTGCTTTTTTCCTGTTTATTATTCAAAAGGCGAGCGTGAGCTTTGTGATGTGAAGCATAAACCTCGTGAACACGTTCAGCTGTTGCCCGAATTAAAAAAAAAGTCAAATGTGTTGTGTCGTCCGTTTTTCCGGTGGCTGCCTTTCCGCATGCAGTTCGGAGACCAGCGTGCCGCTGGTGCGTAAAACCAGGAACGGGTTACGGCAGGATTTCCGATTAATCTGAGGAACACACGAAGGGTTTAGCGGAAAACAGTTCGATAAGCGCGCGGAGCCGGCGCCCGGGAGCCCCGCGCTGCGTGTCGGTGCATGGAGAATAAACGCGCGCTTGTCCACTTCGTTTCTACGTGGCTTTGGGGATGCGGCCATACGCTCGCGCTGAAATCCCGCGTTCTGCTTGGCTGCTCGGTAATGTGCTGGGTGTTGGAGCGCGCGGGACTACTGACCGGTATGTTTCTGCGGCCCGAGGCGCCCATGGTTGGGTGTAAAAGGTGAATCTGGCTTGAGCTCGTAAATCAACAGTGACTGTCTTGTTTGAGAAGCGGTCGCATGCTAAGCAAAAACGAATGATTAAAGGCCCCACCTGCCGCAATCCTGCGCACGTGGGACGCGTGGCTGCACCTGAGACTGCAGGTTATCCACTGCACCGGACAGCTCGCGGGCGTGGGAGGACGCTCGTGAAGTCGTTTCGTCGTCAGAGCCTCGCGGTGTCTTGGCAGAGCGCCAGGGAACTGCAGGCTTATTGATGCTTTGAGGGACATTTATCACATTTGAAACAGACTGAAAGTAAACATCACAGTCGTCGTTTGTGGATGTCTGAGAATAAAAGTGGGTCTCGGGGTAATTGCTCCTCTCCGTGGCGTTTTTATAGGGCATGAACACATAATTTGTTTTGCCAAGGGCACAAAAATTGCATCTTTTTGTGGCTTTTTGTGTTTGAAGGCCCTTCCTAGACCCAACCACTGCTCCATGTCCAGTCACATGCGTTGCTACTGAGCAAAGGAACAAACAAGGGACATGATTTAGCTGTCAGTCTCCTGACGGGGGGTTGTGGGAGTTTTGGAGGGCCTCTGTCAAAATTGGTCAGAAATGTTTGACCAATAGGGCCTAAAAATGAGACGTTTAAGCTCAGAATTCATATTCATGTGATTTTTCTGTGCGGTATTGCATCTGAGTCCGTTTAGCAGTCTGGGCGGGGGCTGCGCGATTTAGATCGTGGCAAACCTGACAGACGGTCGCACTGGTGTCTCCTCTGAAAAAGTGAGATCAATCTGAGCATCAGGCCTCTGCTCTGTCTCTACGCCTCCCCGAGTTTAAATGAGTTGTGTTATTAGCGGTGGGAGGAGAGAGCTCCTGTGGGGGGGGGGGGCTGAGATCAGAGCACCAGCCTCTCTTCAGACTCCACCATAAAGACAGATGAATAATACCTTCAGAGGGTAGCCGGCTGCTCCTGTCGTATGAAACACCTTCTAAAGCCCTAACCTTGCTTTCAGCGCACTTCAGTGTGTGTGTGCGTGTGTGCGTGCGTGCGTGCGTGTGTGTGTGTGTGTGTGTGTTGGAAGGGGGGATTATTTTTATCTGCCCACTACCATAAAAGATCTTTCTCTGTATCATTATCTCTCTCCATCTCTCTCTCTCCCTCCCTCCCTCTCTCTCTCTCCCTCTCCCACTCTCCATCCCTCTCTCTCCCTCCCTCTCTTTTCATCCCTCTCTCTCTCTTCCCCTCTTCCCCCTCTCCCCCCCCCTCTCTCTCTCTCTCCATCTCTCTCCCTCTCTCTCTCACTCCATCTCTCTCTCTCTCTCTCTCTCTCTCTTCCCCTCTTCCCCCTCTCTCCCCCCCCTCTCTCTCTCTCTCTCTCTCTCTCTCCATCTCTCTCCCTCTCTCTCTCACTCCATCCCTCTCTCTCTCTTCCCCTCTTCCCCCTCTCTCCCCCCCCTCTCTCTCTCTCTCTCCATCTCTCTCTCTCTCTCCCTCCCTCCCTCTCTCTCTCTCCCTCTCCCACTCTCCATCCCTCTCTCTCCCTCCCTCTCTTTTCATCCCTCTCTCTCTCTTCCCCTCTTCCCCCTCTCCCCCCCCCTCTCTCTCTCTCTCCATCTCTCTCCCTCTCTCTCTCTCTCCATCTCTCTCTCTCTCTCTCTCTCTCTCCCCCCCTCTCTCCCCCCCTCTCTCTCTCTCCATCTCTCTCCCTCTCTCTCTCACTCCATCTCTCTCTCTCTTCCTCTGCCTTTCTTTTGTCAGGTGTTCCTTTTCTTTCCTCTCTTTTAAAGGTGAACTATTTATGTCCACACACACACCACTAGATCTGTATGCTCTTTTAGATTTAAAATTAAAATATATTTCCGACCCATTTCCTCCTTTTCCTTTCTCCTGTTTTGTCTTCTTATTCTTCTCTCTTCTCTCTGTGTCAGTTTCGGAACTTGCACGTTACCCAGTGGGAGGAATATTGTCCAGGTTAAATCACTGAATACGCTTCCGGGATATTTGTAATAAGAGCGAGTTGATGAGGCTTTTAAATTGCCGTTACATGTGTGTGTATTCCGGAGGCATTTCCAGCTCCTGGCGCTTAGACTCCCAGACCCAGGTTGAGCCAGGCACCACTACCCCCTCATCTGGATTTTTCCCAGCGATTCTTTTCCCGGGATCAGCATACTGTATGTACTGTGAAATGTCTGCAACTACCTGAAACCGTCTGATAAAAATAATATGTTTTGGACAAATATGGGAAGAGACAGCCAGTGGCACATGTAGAAATATAGCCCTGAGCCCTTGGGTGGGTCTTTTATTATGTAATCTGCTTTCTGTCACTGTGCCAGGTGACTGATGAAATGTTCTGTAATGATGATTTTAAAACTTCTTCCATTCAGCCCTCGTAATGGTGCTGGCTGGGCTGTGGTTCCATGTGAGTCTCCCCTGTCGGGTTCACCAGACCGATCCAGGACACCGAAGGCCTGGTGATTTGTTCTAAGAACACGTGTTTTCAGGTCCCTATACTTCAGGTCAGTTTGATGAAGGGGTTGAAGCACGTTTGAGCCCAGTTCGTGTTATATTTCTTTAGTTATACTGGATCATTGCTTGAATAACTCCTACAATGTAATCGTCTCATAATCATAAACAAAGGGGTTTCCTTTTACAAACGGAAAACGTAACACTTTACTGTCAGGTGATTAACAGAAGAAGTCCAGGAGCGTCTAGGAAATGTTGAACAAGGTCTGGTTGAGCCTGAACTGCTTAGTTTGTTTGGGACAGAGGAGCTTTGATCAGCTGTGCCAGCAGACTGAAAGCTGATCTGTCTGCTATGCACTGGACTGGACTGTCCAGGAGAAGACATGGTCATATTCACCTTCAGACCAGCAGAATTCAGGGTTTGTCGTTTCCCGTGTCGAGACACTGCATTAATGACATGTCCGTCTGTTTGCATTAATGACATGTCCGTTTGCATTAATGACATGTCCGTTTGCATTAATGACATGTCTGTTTGCATTAATGACATGTCCGCTTGCATTAATGACATGTCTATTTGCATTAATGACATGTCCGTTTGCATTAATGACATGTCTGTTTGCATTAATGACATGTCCGTCCGTTTGCATTAATGACATGTCCGTCCGTTTGCATTAATGACATGTCCGTTTGCATTAATGACATGTCCATCTGTTTGCATTAATGACATGTCCGTTTGCATTAATGACATGTCCGTTTGCATTAATGACATGTCTGTTTGCATTAATGACATGTCCGTCCGTTTGCATTAATGACATGTCCGTTTGCATTAATGACATGTCTGTTTGCATCACCACTTGTTGCTATGGCAGCAGTGAAGTTAGGAAACTCAAAGAGAAAGACCTGAACTTTACAAGGCCAGTGAATGAATGTTGTGAGTTAAGCTTCCACTGTTTCATACATGAACTGGCTCCTCCTACTACTAGTTCAGATGCACTTTGGTTGCACAGTTGATGAAGGACCTCTGAACATCCTGTTTCTTTGGAAACCTTTATACAGAGAGAGAGAGAGAGAGAGAGAGAGAGAGAGAGAGAGAGAGAGAGAGAGTGTGTGTGTGTGTGTGTGTGTGTCAGAGAGAGAGAGAGAGAGAGAGAGAGAGTGTGTCAGAGAGAGAGAGAGAGAGATCCTGTATATATTTATTTATAATGCTGAAGTCTTTTCTTGGAGCTAGTTTCACCAGCACCTTTCTCCTCTGATGGTATAATCCCATTAACCTCCCTCTCTTATAAAAATCTGTGTGTGTGTGTGTGTGTGTGTGTGATGGAAATGTGTGAGTATATCTGCAGATCCAGAGCATACTGAGTGGAGCTGTGTGAAATATTTATATATCTATCTATATGCATGCAGACATACATTATGTGATGCTAGTGGGCGTGGCCTATTAGACCCCAGGCACATGATGTGTGTGGGCGTGGCTTATTGGCCCCAGGCACATGGTGAGTGGGTGTGGTCTTTTAGACCCCAGACACATGATGTGAGTGGGTGTGGCCTATTAGACCCCAGAGCTCTTTCCTTAAATCTGCTCCCACTCTGTAAAGATGAAATTAAAATTGGTTTCTTATTTCATTCTGTAGACAAGATATGATAATGAATTAACATTAAAGTTTCCTTCCTTCACACTGTGTGGTATGTGTGTGTGTGCGTGCGTGTGTGATGTGATGGTTATGGACTTTAGTGGAAGTGAAGACCTTAATAGCCTTTAAATACCCACTATACCTGTCTTTCTCTCTCTCTGAGTCTGTCTCTGAGTCTATCTATATCTGTGTCTGTCCATGTCTGTCTTACTCTCTGTCTGTCTGTCTCTCTCTCTCTCTGAGTCTGTCTCTCTCTCTCTCTGAGTCTGTCTTTCTCTCTCTCTGAGTCTGTCTCTGAGTCTATCTATATCTGTGTCTGTCCATGTCTGTCTTACTCTCTGTCTGTCTGTCTCTCTCTCTCTCTGAGTCTGTCTCTCTCTCTCTCTGAGTCTGTCTTTCTCTCTCTCTGAGTCTGTCTCTGAGTCTATCTATATCTGTGTCTGTCCATGTCTGTCTTACTCTCTGTCTGTCTGTCTCTCTCTCTCTCTGAGTCTCTCTCTCTGAGTCTGTCTTTCTTTCTGTCTGTGTGTCCTCACATCGTGTGAGCCCTGGACAGTGTTGGATCTCTTCCCTGAGGGTTTTCTGTTTCTGCTGTGTTTAATTTAAACCTCTGTCTCTCTTCGGCGCCCCAGATTTCCTGCCCACGCCGTGGTGTTTGGTGTTGGCCAGCGCCAGATTCCATTCACAGCACACCACCCTTTTCACTCCTTGTTGTCTGAGCCAGACTCGTTCTTTTGCCTTTCAGAAAGTGGAGCAGTTATGCAGTTCCTTTCTTCACTGTGACTACAAGCATGGTCCCTTTGTTTAAGTAAGCGGCAGAACTTCTATTTTGAAGCAGCGGGGCTTCTATTTTGAAGTGTTTTTGTTGTTGTAGTACACACCCCAGCACCCAAGGCTGCACAAACAAGTAAACTTAATCTCTTCCTGCAGATGGCATCCCATGTTACTCTTCATTAGGGGAATAAAAACACTTATTACATCAGCAGTAGTGTCAGAAATGTGGGAGTGTAAGAATGATGGCCGCCCATATTACTAAGATGACTGCACGCTCCTTCATGGTGCACCAGCACTTCAGAAATACACTGAGAAATATTTCAGTGGAGGTTCTTCAGAACTTTGAGAACTTCGCCACTCATTTCTGTGCTCATGACCTTAAATGTGCACAGAGTTCTCTGGAATTACAGCTTAAATTCAGTTTAGTGTGAACTTTGCCTGAGAAGTCATCAGTGCAGTTGTGGTTGCACTGAGGGGGTCTCCATGGTCTCTCTCTCTCTCTCTCTCTTTCTCTTTCTCGCTCTCTGTCTCTCTCTCTCTCGCTCTCTGTCTCTCTCTCGCGCTCTCTTGCTCTCTCTCTCTCTCTCTCTCTCTCTCTCTCTCGCTCTCTGTCTCTGTTTCTCTCTCTCACTCTCTTGCTGTCTCTCTCTCTCTCTCTCTCTCTCTCTCTCTCTCTCTCTCTCTCTCTCTCTCTCTGCCTCTCTGTTTGACAGGGCCCTGTGATGTTCAGCTCAGATGAGCCGTAATGAGTCACTGCTCTTGTGGTTTTCCCACCACAGCCTACAGCGAGCTCGAGTGAGACAGAGATAAGAGAGAGCAGCAGGGAGACAGTGGAGACACATCTGTCCACCGTTAAATCCTAGTGCAAAATATTCACCAGAACTCTCTAGATTAGCCAAAACAAACCACACCGTCCAGGACAAACCACACTGTGCGGTTTTCTGCCTTTTTGGTTTGGAACACTTTCTGGTCATTTCTGGTCATTTTCTTGCTGCTACTGTCTGAACCGCGTGCTCCCAGTCGCTGGCGATCCATCGTGCCAAATTATGTCTGATTTAACGCATGTGATATTTCTTATTAGATATTTAAGGGGGCGGAACAACGTGGAAGCGTGTGAGGCAGAGAGAACACAGGTATCCACCCCCAGTTTATGGCAGGCTGTGGAGACCTGCTAATAAACACATCATCTGTGCTGTGACAGTCCGTCAGTGATCTGCGCTGTGTGTAATTTTCACTGTTGCCCTCTTTCTTTATCTCTGTGCATTTAACGAGTCATTTGCCTTCAAATTAAATCATTTGTGGGTTTTAGAGGCGCAATTCTGGACTCGATGGTCTGATCCCGAGAGAACTCGCTCCCTGGTGTGTTATTACACAGCTGACAGGAAATCAGCTTCAGTCCTGCAACCTGACACGTGTTTTCCGCCCTGCACATGCGGCCAAACGCACAGTCCTGTCTGAGCTGCACCCATCCGTCCTGGTTGACTACTGGACAGCTGATCAAACACTGGGCAGTGAAAGGATGAGGAGAAGATCTGTGCAGGCCAAACGTGGTGATCGTTTAACCCAGCCAAGCAGATGGAGGTGAGGAGTCTTGGAGGAGCTGCCCAGGAAGAACGGCGTCTCCGTCAGCGAAATGAAGGAGAGATTCGTGCAGTCCAAACAGAAAGCAAGGCTGGTTCTTATACAGAACTAAGCATGATTGATGGGGGGGGGGGGAGAGAGAGAGAGAGCGAGCGAGAGAGAGAGAGAGAGAGAGAGCGCTGCAGCTGGACACCTGCTCGGTGTGGCAGACGCGAGGCCCTGCCTGTCTCCATGGTCGATGGGTGCGGGACCACGTTCCCAGGCTGTAGTGCGCAAACAGGACTCTCCCTGTTAGTTCTGGAGACGTTGTAGACTTCTAAAGTGTCACATGTCTGCGTGCAAGTGCAAAGTCTTGTTAGGCTTTGCCTTAGGTGCTCTGCCCTGCCTCAAACCTCACGCAGAGAGAGACAGAGAGAGACCGAGATCGAGAGATCAAAGGTAGTGTTTGAGGGAGTGTGTGAAAGGCTTGGAGTGGTGGTGTATTAATTCCCAGCCTCCTTCTCACATGAACATGAATGCATGAGTAACACAGCAGATGCTTATGCGTCCTGAATTTGAGCACAGTAGAGAGACCAGCACACACACACAGGCCTCAGTAGAGAGACCAGCACACACACACAGAGCGAGGTGAGATGTATTGTTCTCAAAAGCACTTCACCTGTCCTCAGAAGTGTGTATATGTGTTTTTGTGTGTGTAGATATGCATGCTTGTGTGTGTGTGTACGTTCTCTTGCGTATGTGAGGTTGTGTGTGTGTATGTACACATGCATATGTGTTTGTGTTTGTATGTGTGTGTGAGTGTATATATATTTGTGTGTATACGTACGCTTGTGTGTGTGTGTGTCTCACTGACTGTGTGTTCAGTAGTCTCCAGGATGTTGTCCGAGGTGTGACATCACAGCTTTTTGTGTTGCCTCAGCGTTCTGTGTGATGGGGTCGCATCCCGCGAGTGCCGCACCGGTGTGGCCCAGCTCTCTGTGATGTATGAGCTGTTAGCCGTTGAGCGCTCGCACTGGGAGTTCTGGGGCGTTAAGGGTGTTGGACCAGGCCGAGAGGGGAGGGGTGACAGTCCAGTGACACCAGACAT
>NC_137502.1:1337500-1365000 GCF_041902795.1 Electrophorus electricus | reverse complement strand
CAAAGCCCCCCGTGATTGGGCATGGGTCTCGCTCGGCCCCACGCAGTGGGTGGCTGAAATTGGGACCTTGAGAAGCAGGTTAAAGTGTTACTGTGTCTGTGTTTCCATGACTGAAGCCCCCTGCCTGTCCCCAGCGGGATGGCAGTAGGTTTGGGGTCTGATGCTGTGTGTTTTGACTGGGCTCCGTTCTGTCTTTGACTAACAGAGGCTCCTTCAGTTAGAGTCTCTCTGCTATATTAATGCTGTTGAACACATGCAGATCTAATACAGGCTTTCACCAAAACATTCACTAACAGCCACCCCCCCCATGCCCTCAAACCACTTTTTCTTTCTGTGTATGTTTTTGTGTTTTATTCTGGAAGAGACGGGTGGTCTGAGTTGGGACTGGGCTACGTATCATTCTACTCCTAAAAATGGCCTCTGGGCCTGGCTGTTCACAGGCAAAGCTGGCGAGTAGATTTTCTGAGCGCTGGTCTCTGAGGGCAACGACCCTGTTCATTTGACTTTTTTTAATAAGTGTTTGTAAGTGCAGGATTGGTTGAAGTCGGTTATATTTGCAGACGTTTATTCATACAGAAAGAATACCGACAGAGAGGAATTCAGGAAAAAGTTGAGGCCTCAATCCAGGATTTCTCCTGGGAGACTGTGCGCGCCACCTGTGTTCTTCTGTGTGCAAACAGTAGGCTGACACTCAATACGTCTCCTGATACGTCAGGCCCACCTGGCAACATGTCAACTCAGGTGTTACCCCGGTTACAGTGACCCTAATCACAGCTTCTCCCAACAGAGACACCCCCCCTTTCTCTCTCTCACCTCCTGACAGGATCCTTCTCACCTCCAGATGTGTGTGCGTGTGTGTGTGTGTGTTACAGCCTGATCTGTTGCTACAGGTATGACTGAGTGGTGAGTGAGTGTCTGAACGTCAGACTTAGAAAATAGAAGGCTGGAAAAATCAATAGCTAATTGCCAGGACAGGCTGTGTAGGACCGGAGCCTGGACCCCAGATACAACTGATCTGAGGAAGAAAATGATCAGTCTGTAGCCGACACTAATACAGGGAGGTGATTTGTAGCACAGCGATCCGTGTGCACGTGGTAATTTGTAGCACGGCGATGTGTGTGCATGTGGTAATTTGTAGCACGGCGGTCCGTGTGCATGTGGTGGTTCGTAGCACAGCGATGTGTGTGCACGTGGTAATTTGTAGCACTGCAATGTGTGTGCACGTGGTGGTTTTTAGCACGGCGATGTGTGTGCACGTGGTAATTTGTAGCACTGCAATGTGCGTGCACGTGGTGGTGTGTAGCACGGCGATGTGTGTGCACGTGGTGGTTTGTAGCACGGCGATGTGTGTGCACGTGGTAATTTATAGCACTGCAATGTCTGTGCATGTGGTAGTTTGTAGCACGGCGATGTGTGTGCACGTGGTGGTTTGTAGCACGGCGATGTGTGTGCACGTGGTAATTTGTAGCACGGCGATGTGTGTGCACGTGGTAATTTGTAGCATGGCGATGTGTATGCACGTGGTAATTTGTAGCACGGCGATGTGTGTGCACGTGGTGGTTTGTAGCACGGCGATGTGTGTGCACGTGGTGGTTTGTAGCACTGCGATGTGTGTGCACGTGGTAGTTTGTAGCACTGCGATGTGTGTGCACGTGGTGGTTTGTAGCATGGCAATGTGTGTGCAGGTGGTAATTTGTAGCATGGCGATGTGTGTGCACGTGGTGGTTTGTAGCATGGCAATGTGTGTGCAGGTGGTAATTTGTAGCATGGCGATGTGTGCACGTGGATGATTTCCCAGAGGCATGCGGTGCAGATCCTCTCCCACACACAGCAGGGCCTCTCACTCTCACAAAGCCTCATCATCTCTTCTTCAGACGGCCAGCAGGTGCTAAATTAGGGCCCAGCGTGTGTGCTGCAGACAACCTGAGTGAGGACAGGTCTCTGCGCTCACATGACCTGCTTGGACGGGTTTTTTGGATTGGGTGAGAGATTCGTCTCCATTCACATTCAAGAGCCATCTGCACTACAGAGCTGCTCCTCATGTTAATGGCTTTGTGATCAGTTCTGTTGGTGGTTTAAATCTGCAGAAGTGTTGGTTAATGTTAGATGATCTGCTCTTGTTCAGTCAGAGAGAGAAGGAATTTTAGCACAGGTGTTATCTGCTGTGAGCTCACTCTCTCTCACTCTGTGAGCTCACTCTCTCTCACTCGGCTCTGCAGACAGCATCTGCACTGATGTCCCTGAACAGCCTTCTACACTCTTCCCAGCGCTCTGTGCTGGTATTTCAGCACTAACACGTAGATTTCTGAATTATTCTCTTTTGGAGTTTATGATTCCACATTCCCCTTCATGTGAATATATTTTGGGTTTCTGATGCAGATCACATCGGTGCATTTGGTCCTGATATGGTGGCCCACATCATTTTAAAGCTATATTGCATTGTTATGTGCCAGTCAAATGCTCACCATCCCCGCTGTCTCCCACGCTGATGGCTGATGGTTATGGGTGAGTGGTATGCAAATGAAGTCAGTCACCGTGTCTTCAGAGGATGCCGAGCTGGCCGGCCATCCCGGATGGCGTCTTCGCCCCTGTGGATGCTTGTGCTCCACTAATCTCTCTTAAGGATTTAGGACCTCCCCTTCTCCCACTGCTCATTAGACCTCCGTACACATACCTGCGTATCCTGTCCCTCTGTATTCAGGGGACGGATGGCCCGTGACGTTTAAAAGTCTCTTCGCTCTTTACTCTCCACTTTAGATTATCGGCTCGTCATTGTTTCGCCGGAACATTTTCGGAAAGATAACCGGTTTAAATGTCCCACTGTGGTCCTGGCAGAGACTCTTAGGGTCCGATTAGACAGAAGGTGTGTGCTGGGCTCCAGTTTCAGAGATCACATGTTCACAGGACTTTAAAGTAAAGCAGGACGTAATCTCCTCATCAGCAGTGGCAGGTCAGGGGCTGGGGGGGGGTACAGGCATCCTGTGCCCCACTGTAGCGCTCTCAGGCTTTAACCCTCTTCCTGCCGGTGAGCGTGGAAACCCCACACCCCTCGGGAACTGAGCAATTTTTGAGGGAATGTGAGATCAAAGCACAAGTGAGCTGCAGTTAGAATCCATAGACGTGATAACAGATGTTCCTAGTGATGCGTACCGCGGCGAGTGTGTGAGTGCGAGTGTCATGTGTAGCTCTTTGCCGTGTGGTTTGCATGCCGACTGGTTATGGGAGCTGGAATTTTGCAGCGTGCTGTCCGTGCAGTTACAGGCAGAGACTGACAGTTCTTCCATTTCTGAGTGTCATCTGAGATGTCAGATATGACACAGAGCCAAGAGAAGAACCCAGAATCCGTCAACTCCTTACCCTAGCCACGAAACTGCTGCACCCACCCTGCACACGCACACACACGCACACACACGCACACACACGCACACACATGCACACACACAAACACACACACACACATACCAGCTTCTCACTCAGTATTCTTTGTGGCAGATGTGTGAAGTTGATCACCAGCCCCAGACTGATGACTGGTCACCGCCCAACGCTGCTATCAGTGTCCTGCTCTGGTTTATTTAAAATGACATCAGCCAGGCTTGTTTGAGCAAAGAGCTGCTCATTAATAACCCCAACGAGTGCGTGTGTGTGTGTGTGTGTGTGTGTGTGTGTGTGTGTGTGTGTGTGTGTGTGTGTGTGTGTGAGATCCAGTCCACCACACATTTGATGTGGGGTGTGAACACTTTGATTGAGTATTGATTCAGAATGGAAGTGTTGCATGAACATCACAGCTCCACGAGGTCTGATGAAAAACCCCTCCAGTGCTACGTGTCAGATCTACTGCTTAGAACATGCAGAGCTGAATCACTCGCTGGCGCGTCCCAGAGACGTCTGACTTATGAGGAGCCGTCTGCTTTGGGCACTAACTGTCTACTTAATTCACTTATGCGCTCCATCTTTTTCAAAACACAAGCAACCGAGGTCATTGCCATGACCATGAAGAGAATTGGCACATCTTTCATCTCTCTTTATTAAGTTAGAAGTGTGTGTGTGTGTGTGTGTGTGTGTGTGTGTGTGTGTGTGTGTGTGTGTGTGTGTGTGTGTGTGTGTGTCTTCACTGTCTGCTAAGTGCACTTACCACTGGGACTGCGGAAGAAAGACTTCTAACTTCACACTGAGAATTAATCGGAGGTGCCACAAGGTCACTACTCCATCTCATAAAGGGAGGAACTGTGGAGAAGCAATCGATAGGGCAAAGGTCAAAACGAGTGAAGTGACATTTATGATGTCAGAGTCACGCAAACGCACACAGATATGAGAGAAAGGGAGAGAGAGATAGAGAGAGATAGGGGGTCTTCAAACACAGACTGAAGACCCGTCCACTCATGGGATATTTAAATGACCACTGACCCTGCTCCTATATTGACTAAAACTAGTACTTATTGTAGGGTTGTTTACTACGCTGATGTTGACTAACAAACTCTAGTCCTTATTGTTTATTGCACTGATTGTTGTCTGTTATAGAGTTTATATGTGTTTCACACTTCTAGTCATCAGCACTGATCCCTGTATTTCTACAGTATTCTAGTTCACTGGCATCTTGGACTCTAACCTACTGTACTGTACTAGGATGCATCTATGAGGAAATGACAAACACTGGATAAGAGCATCTGATAAATGCTGTAATTGTAAACGTAAACGAAAGAGAGAGAGCGAGAGAACAGCATGAAGATGTCTCCCCCCCCAACCAAAGGACCTCCCCCCACCCGAGGGACCTCCCCCCCAACCAAAGGACCTCCCCCCACCCGAGGGACCTCCCCCCCAACCAAAGGACCTCCCCCCATCTGAGGGACCTCCCCCCCCAAAGCTAAACTCAGTTTAAATTGAATGGGTTTCCTTCTCTTATCGCGCACTGCTTCTTCCTGCTGGGTTTGAGAAGCGTGGCGCTTCAGTCGAGCAGATAACAGGAGCTGTACCAGTGTCGCGTCTCCCTGAAGTTTCCTGCTAAATCACACACAATAGTTTTTCCTGCTTTCATTTGTCAAGATGCAATACATTTTATTTGCTCCCCTAGAAGCAAACAAGTGTGGCATTCTCGTTCCAGACACGAGCCAAAGAGCCTCTTAATTACTTTGTTCAGTTTTTCCAGTTTCCCCCGTCATGGTTTGGAATGTCAGAAGTGATTTGCGGAAAGCTCTCCTGAGATCCACTAGGCGCTTGCGTGGGTTAGTTTATGTGAAGAAATGACTTACAGGAACAAAAACAGCAATTTATGGACTTGACTGATGGGCGAATATGAGTTCGTGAGAGACTCAGCCATCGTGAAAACAACCGTGTGTGTGTAGTACAAAGGACTAGCTGGGGTTTTAAAACACATATCTTTCAGTAGATTTTTTGGTCAGAAGGTAGGAAATATTGGCTAATATGGACGTGTGTTTGGTGCAGTGAGACCTGCTCGGGGTCGCGCTTGCTGCTCAGTGTGAGTAACGTCAGGGTTCGATAAGGACCAAACAAAGCCAACCGTCTGCTGAGTCAGCTGGACATCCGTGTGCTGCAAGCATCTCAGGGCGTGAACAGGAGGCGTTCGAGAGCTGTCATGGAGATGTCTTATCCTCATATTTCCCCGCTGTTGTATATCCATGGGCGACATTTACACTGGGGGCGTGCTCCCACCATTTTCTAAAATGGCTGGTTTTGTCCCCACAACTTTTTGAAAGCGAATTCTGAAAATATTAGCATTTCCTCTACATACTGTATTTGCTTCGTTTATTCAGTAATAATGTCTGTTTATAAAGTAATAATATGATTGTTTTAGTCAATAACATGAAATGTAGGCCTGTTATGTTCCTCATGACAAAAACAGAAAACCTTCATGCCTATATATAAACTTTCATATGTAAGATTTGTATATTTTCACGTTGCCAGCATAATGTGGAACACCTGCCGTTTTGTGAAATGAGCCAAAATATTGTTTAATTCAATAAAGAGAGACCAAACGTACTGCACTTAATTTATACCCACAGTCCTGATACTGCGTGTGGTGTGCAGCACTGCTGGACTGGACAAACAGGCCATAACATTTAGTCCAGCTTCCTCCATTCAGACCCAGCGCTGAGTCTGTACAGTCGGTGCCTCGGGACACGTGAGGAGCCTCCAAACTGAATGCGCCACCTAGCATGCTGTTCTTGTCATCACTTTCAACGAAAGGTTACATCCATGATTCCGTCTTCCCCCGGGGTCAGGCACTGAGGTCAAACTGAGGTCAGGCCTCCACCTCCACACAGCGTCTGTGCACTTCCTGTCAGTTTCATTGGAGTTTGGGCAGTTCGACTGAAGGCAAACCTGAACAGAATTCCAGCCTGTTGTTGTCTGTTATAGAGCTTATATGTGTTTCACACTTCTAGGCATCAGCAGTGATCCCTGGATTTCACCAGTATTCTAGTTTGTACGTCGCTCTGGATCAGAGTATCTGCTAAATGCTGTAAATGTAAATGTAGTCTATATAGCAGTAAATTGCACACTAGAATTAAAAAAAAACAAAAACGTGTACCTATATATAAAACACCTATATTTGCAGAAGAAAAACCAATGTACAGAACACTAACACAAACTACAGTCTGCGGTGTATAGTGTAGAGGGTATAGTGTATAGGGTATAGTGTGTAAGGTATTGGGTATAGGGTATAGTGTGTGGTGTACAGTCTGTGGTGTACAGTGTAGAGGGTATAGTGTACAGGGTATAGAGTATAGTGTGTAAGGTATAGGGTATAGTGTATAGGGTATAGTGTGTGGTGTACAGTCTGTGGTGTACAGTGTAGAGGGTATAGTGTATAGTGTACAGGGTATAGAGTATAGTGTGTAAGGTATAGGGTATAGTGTGTAAGGTATTGGGTATAGGGTATAGTGTGTGGTGTACAGTCTGTGGTGTACAGTGTAGAGGGTATAGTGTACAGGGTATAGAGTATAGTGTGTAAGGTATAGGGTATAGTGTATAGGGTATAGTGTGTGGTGTACAGTCTGGTGTACAGTGTAGAGGGTATAGTGTATAGTGTACAGGGTATAGAGTATAGTGTGTAAGGTATTGGGTATAGGGTATAGTGTGTGGTGTACAGTCTGTGGTGTACAGTGTAGAGGGTATAGTGTATAGTGTACAGGGTATAGAGTATAGTGTGTAAGGTATAGGGTATAGTGTATAGGGTATAGTGTGTGGTGTACAGTCTGTGGTGTACAGTGTAGAGGGTATAGTGTATAGTGTACAGGGTATAGAGTATAGTGTGTAAGGTATAGGGTATAGTGTATAGGGTATAGTGTGTGGTGTATGGTGTATAGGGAATAGTGTGTAGTCTGGCAGAGCCGTAGATTCTCCTTATGGGCGGTGGGGATTCGGACCGGGAATGCTGGGTTGTGTCTGGGTTCCAGGAGACACACTCAGAAAGTCAAAATGAAAGTCTTACACCTGACGTACACCTCACAGATTTTGTACACTAAGAAACTTGAAATACCTCTTTGGTGCAATTTAAATGTAAGTAATGCACAAAATTTAGTCATACTGTGGTCAACATGACACCCAATCAAATGGCTCTCACTAGACATGTGACCTCTGATATGTGAGTCTCACTGATTGCTACACACTTGATAAGACACAAAACCACAAATACAACAAGACAAACACCTGTTTGTAGTCACATGTCCTGTTTGGGCTCATATGTCCGTATGTACTTCAGGACATTCCCAAATCAAATCTATGACAGTTTCAGCTGCAAAATAAGTTTCAAACAAGATATTGAAAATTAAATTTTAAATGTAGACCTGAATGATTCTATTCTTAAATAAATAAAAGAGAGAGAGAAAGAGAGAGAGAGAGAGAGAGAGAGAGAGCTATAACTTTGTTTCAGCACATCTGACTAAGTCTTAAATATTTCATTACTCTGAAATGGAGAGGACTTGTGAATGATATTTGTGAGTGAAATTCTCTCTGAATATCCAATTCATCTTAATGAGAATTCTGCTCTTGTATGGCTCACTACTGGAAATGGTTTTGAGCAGAAACAGAAACAGAAACTTTCCAGTTTCTTTAAGGTCCATGAACTGAATGAGACTTCCAAAAGAAAAGTTCAAAGAGGTTTATTTATTTATTTATATACTTATTTATTCATGACTGCATAGCATATCCCCCCTAAGTTAGAGTTCCACTTTAATTGGAGAAAACTTAACTAGGAACACACAAACGCTGCTAAATAACTATATGCAAGACTGTAGTGAACCATGTAGTGAAGCATGTAGTGACCCATTCTGTAATGAAGCATGTAGTGAACCATTCTGTAGTGAAGCATGTAGTGAACCATTCTGTAGTGAAGCATGTTGGTGAAGACAAATGTTACTGCAGGGGTCTCACTACCGGTTGATCTGTAACGGAGTCGGCTTCATCTGGCTGGCTCCCAGTTCACACAGACAAACGCATGTGTTCAGCTGTCAGCACGGCCGTGCACGGCCCACTCTGGCGGGCTGACCCGCGCAGCCTGGTGCCATTGGCCCATGAGAGGCTGGAGAACGCAGGAGTCTGGAGTGAGAACACTGTTCCCATGTGCTCTTTAATCTTTCTGCAGACTTCATCAGGAGGGAGGAGAGAGTGAGGTGGTGGAGCAGAAGGTTGCACATGCGGTGTAGAAAACAGCAGCTCACATTATTTATTCATTCATTCATTTATTTAATTCATTTATTTAGGGGGTAAAAGTTCATGGGAGATTTGCTTTAATGGAGGACGTTGTTACGTCTGTGCTGCGTCCTAAGCTGCTCGGGCTCCTTGTGGAGTGGATGCTCTGTTTAGGACACGTAATTAGGCCGCTAAAACATCAGATTCTCAACGTATGATTATGAAAAGGCAGAGTTCCATTTCAAAATTGCATTTATGTCTGATCAAAGGGAACGATGCCCTGGATCAAAGGATGTTCAAGTGTTCCTCTACTTCAGCAAAGATCTCAAAAAGAGAAAAAAGAAAAAAGAGACTTCTAAGATGTTCACATGAACGGGTATCTAGTTCCTATGGGATCTGTAGTCATGGAGACCTTACCCCTCAACAAGATCTGCATTAGTATCTATTACTCCTCAATTAATAGTCTGGCTCAGATGAGCTTGAACACAGAGCAGGTCCTGCGAACAGGTGTGTTGGTTTGTTGGTTTCCTGCGGACAGGTCTATTGGTTTGTTGGTTTCCTGCCGACAGGTGTGTTGGTTTGTTGGTCTCCTGCGGACAGGTGTGTTGGTTTGTTGGTCTCCTGCGGACAGGTGTGTTGGTTTGTTGGTCTCCTGCGGACAGGTGTGTTGGTTTGTTGGTCTCTTGTGGACAGGTGTGTTGGTTTGTTGGTTTCCTGCGGACAGGTCTGTTGGTTTTTGGTCTCCTGTGGACAGGTGTGTTGGTTTGTTGGTTTCCTGTGGTCTGGTGGGTTTGGCTGGTCTGACTGGTTTGGCAGGTCTGAAAGGTTTGGCTGGTCTGACTGGTTTGGTTGGTCTGGTGGGTTTGACTGGTCTGACTGGTTTGGCTGGTCTGGTGGGTTTGGGGGAGATTGTGGTGGACATGGTGCAGATATCAAAGACCTCAGCACAGGCCTGTGTGGATACTGCAGGAATTGTGGATGAAGCAGGAATTGTGTATAAAGCAGGAACTGTGGATGAAGCAGGAATTGTGGATGAAGCAGGAATTGTTCTGTGCTGTTGTCATGACTGGTGCACATGGCGACGTGTCGCAGTGACAGTTTCAACATTGTTTGAATGTGAAGAAATGACAGATTCATGGATGAGACAACAGATTTGTCAGGGAAGTAATATTGTTATTATTATTATTATTATTATTGTTGTTATTATTATTATTATGGTGCACTATGAAGAGAAAGATAATATTTACATATTTGTGATATGACTAATTATTTAAATAATTTCAATTATAATTTTCCATGCATAATGACATGGCAACTGACTGATTCACATTTAATAGTCACAGTAGAATTGTTTTTCCTTATGATTTTTTTTAATTTGTTGTATTTAGTTTGTAATTAGGAGATATATTTTTATTGGGGTGATGTTCGTAGTCAAATCCCCATTGTGAGAAATTGTACACATCCTTATGTGCCAGCGTGAAGTGAGGAAAACTCCGGGTTGTGTTTTTGTGTTCGTACTAAGAGCAGGTCAGAGGAGGAGTCAGCACAAACACTGTTTTAAACCCAAACATGTTCGAAACTATTGCTGCACCAAAAAAGTTTAAATGCCACGTCCCCTACTGCACGGGTAGAGTTTAAATGCCACACCCCCTGGTACATAGTTAGTTTAAACACCACGCCCCCTACTGCACGGGTAGCGTAAACGCCACGCCCCCTACTACATAGGTAGTTTAAACGCCATGCCCCCTACTGCACGGGTAGAGTTTAAACGCCACGCCCCCTACTACATAGGTAGTTTAAATGCCACGCCCCCTACTGCACGGGTAGAGTTTAAATGCCACGCCCCCTACTACATAGGTAGTTTAAACGCCACGCAGCCTACTGCACGGGTAGAGTTTAAACGCCACGCCCCCTACTACATAGGTAGTTTAAACGCCACGCCGCCTACTGCACGGGTAGAGTTTAAACGCCACGCCCCCTACTACATAGGTAGTTTAAACACCACGCCCCCTACTACATAGGTAGTTTAAACGCCACGCCCCCTACTGCACGCGTAGTTTAAACGCCACGCCCCCTACTACATAGGTAGTTTAAACGCCACGCCCCCTACTGCATGGGTAGAGTTTAATCGCCACGCCCCCTACTACATAAGTAGTTTGAACGCCACTCCCCCTGCTGCACTAGTAGTTTAAACGCCACGCCCCCTACTACATAGGTAGTTTAAACGCCACGCCCCCTACTGCATAGGTAGTTTAAACGACACGCCACCTACTGCACTGGTAGTTTAAATGCCACGCCCCCTACTACATAGGTAGTTTAAACGCCACGCCCCCTACTACATGGGTAGTTTAAACGCCACGCCCCCTACTACATAGGTAGTTTAAACGCCACGCCCCCTGGTACGCTGCTCCACCTACCTTGTCACAGGCACATTTATTTCTGTCCACCAAATTAGCAAAAGGCTAAAAACATGTGTGTGTCCTACATAATTAGTAACATGTGCATCCTGCTGTGACTGGCAGGATAGGGAAAGAGTGAAGAGAGAGAGAGAGAGAGAGAGAGAGAGAGAGCAAGAGAGCGCGAGAGAGAGACAGAGAGCGAGAGAGAGAGAGACCACACTGACCATTAGAAGACACAGATTGCATTTTTCTCTTTTAAAGCTCCAAAGTTCATGTAGAAAAACAGATCTTTTTTTTTTTTAAATGTCAAAAAGTGGGTAAAATATAAACATGTTTAAGGATGAATTAACCCTGCTATGCTACACTAGTTCTGACTGTTATCATTAATTAACTGCAACCAAAATCATGGGTTAGTTATTTGGATTTAAACTAGTGTTTTAACTGTTTGTTTGTTTCATTGATCATTTTAAGCTCATTTTATTTTGGCAAAGTCTAAATTAGATGCAGAGTGTCCTGCAGACTCGGGTCCTGCCCTGTTGTCTATGACCTCAGTGAGACGCTGAAATAATCCCTGTGGTAATCCCAGACTCAACTGGCACTGCAGCAGAACCACAAAGCTCCTCAAATCAGACGTGTCTTTACCCAGCCAGGAGATTTGCCATGTCACCTCTCACTGTTTCTGTCTGCTGTCTCTTACTGTCCACCCTCTTTCTGGACACTGTCCTCTCTCTATCTTTCTGTCCTCTGTCTCTTTCTGTACTTTGTTTCTCTCTCTCACTCTCTCTCTCTCTCGATCCAGTGATGACATAGCTATTAAAACATCTGATCTCATTTGTCTCCCCTCAATTGTTTCCTGTCTGTTGAGTTGATGATTTCCTTCATTTTTACCATTGTGTCGGTCACCTCCCAGTGACCCTTAAACACAGACCTCCCAGTGACCCCTAAACATGGACCTCCCAGTGACTCATAAACACAGACCTCCCAGTGACTCATAAACACAGACCTCCCAGTGACCCCTAAACACAGACCTCCTAGTGACCCTTAACAATCACGGCTCTTCAGAGTTGCTTTTTCTGCTGTCTTGATTCAGGTTAGGAAGCTGGGCAAATCCCAAGTGTTCGTTTTGTGCTCAACATATGTGGTGCCATGTTTATTCATTTAAATGAAGGCTGCCCATCTGAAGTCTCTGTGGTGAACCAATTGCATTTTCGTATATCTGCTGTTTACTGGCATTCCTCATTATTGTCTGTTGTTTGTTTAGCACTTTACTGAGTGGTTTGAGTTTTACGAGGTTGTTTTGGTCTCTTAGTCAGTCCAGACCAGATGTCTGGTTAGTAACTGATGGCTTTGGCTTAGAAAACAAATCCTGGGTGTTAGTCAGTATTTGATGTCCCTAGTGTCCGAGGTGAGGCATCAGACAGATATCAGACAGGCTTCAGAGGAGGTGAGCTGTCAGACTCCAGACCAGCCATCAGATGAGGGGAGTTGTCGGACAGGCTTCAGATGTTACAGTGAGAGGTCTGTAAGCTCTTTCTGTTGGTCTGGAGTGGTCACATTCGTCCGACGTGTGTCTCCACGTACCCACTAATCCCCCTGTCAAAGGCACTATCGTGTCACTACTGAGTGATGATTTTTGTACCTGTACCCAGCGTCTTTTGCTGTGTCTGTACGTAGCTCCGCGTCGGCATGCTGTGTCTCTCCACAGATGAGACTGGGGATCCGACGTGTCTCTCTTTGCGTTCGTGCTGATCCCAGGCGCCCGTGTTTCTCTGGCACAGGCCGTGTAAAGCACCTGGAATTTGATTGCTATGGGCTGGTAAAGAAGGTAAAGTCACGGCAGTTTAAAGCGCCTTGCCGCCTCAGGTCTGTGGCTTGCCAGCCAGGTGTCTGAGTGGCTCCTTTGTTTTTATTTGAACACATCATGCTGAATTTTAAAAAAGAATTCTCCCTCTCTATTCCGCTCTCTCTCTCCATCTCCCCTCTATTTCGCTTTTGCTTCTTGTGTGTTTGCAGGTGTTGGGTTTCTCCTCTGAAGGGAGTGATGTATTTGTTTGTTGGTAAGCAGATTAGGAGAGTCAGTAAAAGTAAATCGGTGTTTCCGTTGTGTTCCGCTGGAGAGATAACACTCCTGTCAGACAGACGGAGACACTTCTAAAGACTCTGGCCAGCCTTCCTGGAGGAGTGACATGCCTGGAGGGATTCGTTTTATTGACTGATTGAGGCCGTCATTGTTTAGGCGGTGGATAACTTGAGCTGAACAGGAACCCACGATGGCGTCTGATGTAATCTGGGTAATCTCGTCTCCTGACGTGAACAAGGATGATTAATTAGTCTTTAGAACTTTTGGAAGCAAATGAACGTTGTTTCATGGCTTCCTGCAGACCTGCGGGCTCTCTTTGAAACTAAATAAAATAGCATTATTAGAACTATTAATTACTCTGTTGAAATACTAGTGTGAGATGCCTCCGTTGTTTTAGTCAATGCGTGTGTGTAGAGAGAAGAACACTGTGATGATGATGATGATGGCGATAATGATCAATAAAATAATGTGATACACAAATTCTAGTATATTTTCAGCAGGTTCAGGACATCATTCTAAACTTGTGCATTAAATCAGTGTTTCCTTTATAAAATTTTATTGCTACTCACTCAAACTCGAGTGACAGTGTACACTCACCTCTAGCTTCTTATTAGTCTAGTGTACGTCCAGGCGTTTGTTGAAGATGCTGATTAAACTTATGATGACTGTGTATGAGAGAGAAACATTCAGAATGGGCTCAGACACTAGCCATCGCTGCCTTTAGCCCACTGGATTCTCCGTCTTCCTGAATTGATCCCTGTTTCCGTGAGGCTCTGCTTTTGGAATTCTGACGGACATGAAAGTGCCCAAGATTCCCAGCTGTTTTCCCTCCGTCTGGCTGCTCCAAGCTGGCCACAGGAGAGCCAGTGTCTTTTGTCTGCAGGAAGATGAACACTTCGAGGTCCTACTGGACAGTGGTTTTGATTAGCTGTGTGTGCGTGTGTGTGTTTGTGGGCACACACACATGGTTGTGTGTGTTTTGGCACATGTGTTTATATGTTTGTGTGGGTGTGTGTCTGTGTCTGCGCGCACATCTGCTAGTAAAGTGTGTAATTGTTGTGGGTTTTTAGTGTGTGTGTGTGAGAGAGAGAGAGAGACATGCAGGTCTGGGTGTGTTTCCGGGTTAGTAGGTCTGGATGCGGTGACTCAGGACCCAAGCGTGCGGTTGTGACACAGACCCTCCAGAGGGGGCAGTAGGGAGCTGTGTCCAGTATTACAGCCTGTATGTTGTTATCTTATATTTCCATACGTTTCTCTGACCCAACACAGAGACATAATGCCACGCGGTGTGTGCGGTGTGTACTTTGTGAGCTGCAGGGATTCTGGCAGATGCGTGTAGCTTCTCTTAACAGGGCACTAAGCTCCCACAGAGACGATGAGAGCATTGGTCCCTGGTGACTTCAGCGTGCACACACTCAGACTTGCGTGTAGGTATATAACGTATATAATGTGTGTATATGCTCATATGGACATGTGGGTGTATAGATTCATGCAAACACTTGTACTTATACACCTGCAAATATACAGATACATACATACACACTTCTGTACTAACATGCATGTATACACACACACACACACATGCACGCGTGCACACATATACGTGTGTATGCAGGCACATGCTTCCACTACAGTTATCTGCATTCGTTTTATTCATTGTTTAATTGGACACGATTTGATTTGGTTACATTTGCTCATTTACTTTGCCATTCCATTTGTGCATGTTTGTCCATCTTAACACCCTTGTTTTCAGTAATGGCCATAATATGATGTGTACTTGATATAATTGAAAATCGCTCCAGGGCAGATTAATAACCAACACATTGTTAATGAGAAATGTTTGGGTGAGGTGGTGAATTCTAATCTATTGACATCACTGCTGGTTTGTAGTTCTCTCTCTCTATCTCTCTCTCTCTCTCTCTCTCTCTCTTTCTCTGTCTCTCTCTCTCTTTCTCTGTCTCTCTCTCTCTGTCTCTTTCTCCTTCTCTCTCTCTCTGTCTCTCTCTCTCTTTCTCTCTGTCTCTCTCTCTCTTCTCTTCTCTCTCTGTTTCTCTTTTCTATCTTTGTCTCTTTTTTCTCTGTTCTTTCTCTCTCTCTCTCTCTCTCTCTCTCTCTCTCTCTCTCTCTCTCTCTCTCTCTCTCTCTCTCTCTCTATCTGTGTGTGTGGTCTCATGTGCTGCAGCAGACTAGTGAGACACAAATGAGCCGGTTGATGACTAAACAGAGCAACACGGCGGCTGCATGTTTCTCACCGAGACGCCGTTGCTCATCGTGGGTCTCCTGCCGCGCACTGAGTGTGTGGAGGGGTGAGCGACCCCAGCCTACCCCTGGAAGGAGGAGACGGGGGTTTTGAGTCCTGCCTGAGTCCTGCAGGCAGTGTAAGAAGCTCTCAGTCCTGCTCTCAGGAGCCACGTACAGCACCAACACCAACATGCCAGCAATCAGCACGCAAAACACCACACGCAAGTACACACACCAAGCACACACACAGAACATTACTCTCTCTCTCTCACACACACACACACTGAATGACTAAACAGATAGCATGCTGTGTCATGGCTGTTGTAGTGTGATGTTCATCTATGGGATTGTCTGTATTGTAGGTTTATTACATATTTATTATCCATTCACATTTGTAATTATTATGTAATTACTGTTACATGTTCTACTGTGGGAATACTCAAGCTGTTACAATCGTGGTATTTGGAAAGTTAACCCCTGTGAAGTATTTAGTCTGTGATGCCAGACTATCATTTCTTTTAAATCAGTGCTCATGCTCCTTGTGGTAGAAGTGCTCTGTTTGTCATAATGTAAACAGTTAAAGGTAACAGAGCACATGCCTGGTGGAGGTGAGCTGTGTGACCTCACAGCGGGATCTGTGATGCAGGGTATATGCCTCGCAGGATACGTTTGCGGGGTATATGTCCAGTAGATTACGTTTGTGGGGTATATGCCCAGTAGATTACGTTTGTGGGGTATATGCCCAGTAGATTACGTTTGTGGGGTATATGCCCAGTATATTACGTTTGTGGGGTACATGTCCAGTAGATTACGTTTGTGGGGTACATGCCCAGTAGATTACGTTTGTGGGGTATATGCCCGGTAGATTACGTTTGTGGGGTATATGCCCGGTAGATTACGTTTGTGGGGTATATGCCCGGTAGATTACGTTTGTGGGGTATATGCCCAGTATATTACGTTTGTGGGGTACATGCCCGGTAGATTACGTTTGTGGGGTACATGCCCGGTAGATTACGTTTGTGGGGTACATGCCCGGTAGATTACGTTTGTGGGGTACATGCCCGGTAGATTACGTTTGTGGGGTATATGCCCGGTAGATTACGTTTGTGGGGTATATGCCCAGTAGATTATGTTTGTGGGGTATATGCCCGGTAGATTATGTTTGTGGGGTATATATCCGGTAGATTACGTTTGTGGGGTATATGTCCGGTAGATTACGTTTGTGGGGTATATGTCCGGTAGATTATGTGCCTGGTCAGACAGCACTCAGACAGGGTTTTCCACACCACACCACCCAGCTAGCAGCAGAATGCCACACACACTGCAGTCTCTGAACACTGAAGGTGTTGTGCTCAGTTCACCCTTGTGCCGAACCAACAGGACATGATCGAACACTCCTTGGAACAAAGCGCTTATTGACTAAATTCAGCAATGTCTGTGGGACTAGAGGTGCTATTGAATCTGTTAGACCAGGACAAGCGCTCGGTGTAATAAGTTGAACTTCGAGCTGTTAAAACAACACAGATGTATAGGGGGCGCCGTTCACGTGAAGCCCGTGACCACAATCCAGCTAAGTAAATCCAATAGAGTTTCTGTCTGTGCAGACGTATGGCAGGACCTCACACTGAGCGCAGTCACGTCTGAAAAGACATGTTTGTTGCCCGCAAAACAACCATATAATAGCTATTGTGCCAAATTAGATATAATGTTATATCATTAGATAGCCAATTTATGTCAATTGTGCAACTTTTTGTAAGCACTGTATGATAAAGTGTAAAGCAATACACATAAAATATGTTTTATAGAGCTAAAGAAGATGACATTTTACTTAAGACTTCAGCATCCAAAAAGCACTTAAACTAAAGAAGTGTTGTGAGGGAACCTTTTAACAAAGGAAGGCCTGAGATTTAAATGGCCAGCAGACTCGGGCAGGAAAGGGTTAATCGCTGCCTTCGCTGTCTTCAGGTCTCACCTTTGTTGCACTTCCTCATTTTCTGGCTTCCTGTCACATTCGCTTCCTGTGCCAACTCCTTCCTGTGTCACGACAATAACCAGGCGCACGGAGGAAGGCTGCTCTCCCGACGGCGTGTGATCTCACGCTCGGTGTGTTATCAGATTATTAGATTAGATGTATGATTAGAGACATGGTTTATAAACTTCAGACTTGTTCAGAGATAATGCTTTGATCCTTGTGTTGAAGTTCTGTCACCTTTTCTCCCATCAGACATTTCTCCACCTCTCTCTCCTCTCTCCTCCCCTCTCTCCTCTCCCCTCTCTCTCCTCTCTCCTCCCCTCTCTCCTCCCCTCTCTCTCCTCCCCTCTCTCCTTCCCTCTCTCCTCCCCTCTCTCTCCTCCCCTCTCTCCCCTCTCTCCTCTCCCCTCTCTCTGCCCTCTCCTCTCTCCTCTCTCCTCCCCTCTCTCTCCTCTCTTCTCCCCTATCTCCTCCCCTCTCTCTCCTCTCTCCTCTCCCCTCTCTCTCCTCTCTCCTCCCCTCTCTCTCCTCTCTCCTCTCTCCTCCCCTCTCTCTCCTCTCCCCTCTCTCCTCCCCTCTCTCCTCCCCTCTCTCCCCTCTCTCCTCCCCTCTCTCTCTCTCTTCTTCTCTCTCTTTCATTTCCCCTCATTCACCGTTGTATCCATCTCTCCTCTCTCTCTCTCTCTCTCTCTCTCTCTCTCTCTGTCTCTCTCCTCCATCATTTTCCCATCCTACCCCAATCTCTACCCTGTTCATTCCCATTACAAAGCCGATCACACAACTCCGTGGCCTCCCTGAGGTGAACCAGATCCAGGAGGCGTATTGATTTCCCTGGACATCTGTAATAGTGGATGTGCTACATGTGACACCATCGTGATCCGCTGCCCACGCTCAGAAGATGAGCTTAACGTGCTGTCACAGTCCTAAAGAGATTCTTCTTTTATTTTAAAATTAAATGTAATTGGACATAGTAAAGATTACTGTGAGGCACACACATGTTTGGAGTCATTTTGAGAACATAATCCATCCTCTATGCATGTGGTGGTGAAGGTTTAACAATCTACCGTGGCATCCATGGCGCAATACAACACTGACCAGCTAAATGAGGTATGTGAGGTGAGGGTGGAGGTACTCGTGCTTCCAATCAGGAGACTGGGTGGAGCGCAGGAGACTGGGTGGAGCTCAGGAGACTGGGTGGAGCTCAGGAATCTAGGTGGAGCTCAGGAACCTGGGCGGAGCACAGGACTCTGGAGTCTGGACGGAGATCAGGAGACTGGGCGGAGCTCAGGAGACTGGGTGGAGTCACCACCGGCCCCTGCAGAAGAGTGCCGTGCTCTTAATGACACTTAGTCAGACTTAGCTGTTGCTCGATGGCAGTCAAGCCCTCTAAAATCACCTACAGACTCCTCAGATGTGTAAATCCAGAGAGAAAGTGAAAAACTATCAAATTGCACTAGACCCATTTCTTTTTGTTTTACTGCCTGGTCAACTCCAGTGCAAAGTGAAATCCTGCCCCTGCCATGAGAGGGCGCCCTCTCCTGACTCAGAGCAGCAAATGCACCCAGCGCTTCTGTGGATACAGACTGGAATCTGGACCACGCTCCCAGTCGACGCCAAGTACCCTCCAGACTGCAGAGCAGGAGGTATTTAGTAATTTAGTCCTGTAACGGGAATGAAAGGTTTTTAACGCTGTCTCCCAGTGTTCCGATGGGCATGCCAGTTTCCTTCCTGTGAGGGTTTGAACAGAAGCACACAGATATAAAAACGCACGGTGCGTCTTTCCAAGAACAAGAGCAGTGTGATGCCTGGCCAGGTTCTAGCTGATTGGCTCGGAGCTGTGTAGGCCCCTCCCAGCCCCCTGGACCATGTGCTGCTGCTGGCTCTGGCGCTGAGCTCCCAGTGGCACGATAGTGCCCACCTCTGTGCCAGGAGCAGAGCTACATTCCCGAGATAAGCGTTTCTGGGAAAGAGCTGGAACGGATCGTTCCGAATCGCACATCGGGCAGATGGTAACATAGAACTGGGTCCTGTGCAAAGAACTTTAACCGTCATGTGCTTGTTAAGACCAGTTAAGACCAGTATGTGAAACCAGTTCCTGCAACCGATAGCACAAGCCAGCGTCTAAGTGATTAAAATCAGGTTTAATCAGGTTTAGCCTAGAGCATCTTTTAGTGCAACCTTCTCACATCACTTAAGGACCCGTAGTTAGTTAAGGCTGCATTAGCCGTAGGTGGAAAGCACTGATATTACATTAACGGCTCTAGTCTGGCATTTGATGAGACATTTTCCATTTCAGTGTTCTGTCTCCGGTTGAGGGAGAGCAGGGACTGATCCCGTACTCCAGATATGATGTGAGGAGCTGATAACACTGTAATGGTGACCTGCAGGTCTGCGCCTGTCCATTTGAAGTCCTTCCATTAAACCTCCTGATGCAGTTAACAGCGAATGTCTCTCGGCACTACGGAGAATATGGACTTCATGAAGAAAGACGATGGCTCCTGAAATCTGCACGGATTTGAAGCAATTGCCTCATAATTGCACATTAGTGGTTTTGACTTCACTGCCTGGTCAGTCCAATTAACCAATTAGACATGCTGGTTGATGTATGCGTGAGCTGATGGGAGCTGGAGGGAGCTGAGGGCTTTGTCATGGGCCATATTGATGGAGGCACTTTTAATACGTAAGAGAGTAACACTGAAGACACGTTCATGTAATAATAATGATAATAACCAACTTTATTAATGATTGAGTACTGAGAAGGACCTCATGACAATTAGCTCAGATGTTTAAGTAAAATAATGAGCTCAAAAACAGATGCAACATTAAAATTCAATGTAGGCACACAGGCGCTGTTCGTGTTGATAACCGATCTTCAGGTACGAGATCTTTTAAAGGCTATAGGCACCCTCATGACCTCACACAAGCAAACATAAGTTTTTTTCCTCCTTCCCCAGAAGTCTTTTTTTGCTGTGAAGTGTTCCAGACATGCTGTCCTGGTTAATTTACACAGTGGCGGAATTTAATTGAGCAGTATTTTACTTCGCCTTGAAGGGGTTTATTGAAGTAGTTATTTTCAGCGCAATGCCAATATTGCAAATTCATACCATGGCCAAGTATATTAAAGTGTATACTTTATTGACAAAGGAATAGGGCTAAAACTATTAGCAGTTATATAGATGCATATTCATTTATGTCTAGTGTACTTGGATTATCTGTGACATTTGCTGTAGTTTTTTTCTGAAGTTTCTGAAAAATTCAAACCTTTGCTGTAGGAATCCATGTGCACATGACGTGTTCTTCAGGTTAGCTTTCTGTATGATGTCACTCAAACAGAGAGAGAGAGAGAGAGAGAGAGAGAGAGAGAGAGAGAGAGAGAAATATTTGCCAGTTTTATCACTTTTAATATTTAATAATTCTGTTCATTGCATTGCCAACAGTTGTTAATTATAGTTCATGCCAATAAAGCTATTTCAATTTGAATATGAAAATGAGAGAAAAAGAAATCTGACTTATTATTAATTAACCTGTTAATACACCTGTTATATTTTCATTTCATCCTCTTCTGAGTTTCAGTCTTTTGTTATTACTGTACTACACATGGCCGTGCCAGGCATTGTGATGCCGTCGTCTTTATGCAGGTTCTGCATTTCGACTTTATACCTGTTCACTGTCCAGGGCCATGCACCTGGCTGTAGGCCATGCCCTTATCCAGACAGGTACCTACTGCCTTCAGCACTGAAGGGTCCATGATCGTAGTGGCTGTATCTGTTCATCAGTTAGGGTGTCAGATCTGACTGTGTTTAGAAGGCTAAGAACAAGCAAAAGTTTATGGAGACTTTTGAAGTTGTTTATTATTATTATTATTATTATTATTATTACTATTATTATTATTATTACTATTATTGCTATTATTATTATTATTACTATTATTATTATTATTATTATTATTATTATTATTATTATTATTGCAGTTCCTTACAGCACTTGATTTTCCAAGTTCAGCACAAGCCAGGCATCTGAACCCCAGTCCACAGTCTGATAGAGTATAAATGCAGCACAGTCTGACTGGGTATAAACACAGCACAGTCTGATAGGGTATAAACACAGCACTGTCTGATTGGGTATAAACACAGCACTGTCTGATTGGGTATAAACACAGCACTGTCTGATTGGGTTTAAACATAGCACAGTCTGATAGGGTATAAACACAGCTCAATTTGATAGGTTATAAACACAGTACTGTCTTATTGGTATAGGCACAGCACTGTCTGATAAGGTATAAGCACAGTACTGTCTGATTGGGTATAAACACAGCACTGTTTGAAAAGGCATAAACAGCACTGTCTGATTGGGTATAAACAGCACTGTCTGATTGGGTATAAGCACTGCACTGTCTGATTGGGTATAAGCACTGCACTGTCTGATTGGGTATAAACACAGCACTGTCTGATTGGGTATAAAAAAAGCACAGTCTGATTGGGTATAAACACAGAACAGTGATTGGATATAAGCACAGCACAGTCTGATTGGGTATAAACAAAGCACAGTTTGATAGGTTATAAACACAGCACTGTCTGATTGGGTGTAAGCACAGCACAGTCTGATAGGGTATAAACACAGCACTGTCTGATTGGGTATAAACACAGCACTGTCTGATTGGGTATAAACACAGCACTGTCTGATAGGGTATAACACAGCACTGTCTGATTGGGTATAAGCACAGCACTGTCTGATAGGGTATAAACACAGTACTGTCTTATTGGTATAAGCACAGCACAGTCTGATAGGGTATAAGCACAGTACTGTTTAATAAGGTATAAACACAGCACTGTCTGATTGGGTATAAACAAAGCACTGTCTGATAGGGTATAAACACAGCACTGTCTGATTGGGTATAAACACAGAACAGTGATTGGATATAAGCACAGCACAGTCTGATTGGGTATAAACAAAGCACAGTTTGATAGGTTATAAACACAGCACTGTCTGATTGGGTGTAAGCACAGCACAGTCTGATAGGGTATAAACACAGCACTGTCTGATTGGGTATAAACACAGCACGGTCTGATTGGGTATAAACACAGCACTGTCTGATAGGGTATAACACAGCACTGTCTGATTGGGTATAAGCACAGCACAGTCTGATTGGGTATAAGCACAGAACAGTCTGATTGGGTATAAACACAGCACTGTCTGATTGGGTGTAAGCACAGCACAGTCTGATAGGGTATAAACAGCACTGTCTGATTGGGTATAAACACAGCACTGTCTGATTGGGTATAAACACAGCACTGTCTGATAGGGTATAACACAGCACTGTCTGATTGGGTATAAGCACAGAACAGTCTGATTGGGTATAAACACAGAACAGTCTGATTGGGTATAAGCACAGCACAGTCTGATTGGGTATAAGCACAGAACAGTCTGATTGGGTATAAGCACAGAGCAGTCTGATTGGATATAAGCACAGCACAGTCTGATTGGGTATAAACAGCACAATTTGATAGGTTATAAACACAGCACTGTCTTATTGGGTATAAGCACAGTACTGTCTGATTGGGTATAAACTCAGCACAGTCTGATTGGGTATAAGCACAGAGCAGTCTGATTGGGTATAAGCACAGCACGTTGGTGCATTGTGATGTACGCAGCACAGTGCTGAGGTGTATCGTGTGTTCGCACTGTTTCTAAGCGAGCGGTGATGCTGTGTTACAGGCACCACGGTAATGACGATGACTGCTTTTGACGCTGACGACACAAGCACTGACAACGCCGTCCTGCGTTACAACATTCTGAGACAGCAGCCCGAGAAGCCCTCGCCGAACATGTTCTACATCGACCCGGAGAGGGGCAACATCGTCACGGTCATCTCCCCCTCCCTGCTGGACAGAGAGGTACGCACATCCACTCTCTTTCTCTGGAGTGGTAGAAGGTCATCTCAGCCTTCATGTTTTTCCATGCTGCTGGGCATGTGTGGTCCTAGGTTTTAGTAGTGTGCAGTCTGCTCCAAGAGGACCTTTTAGGGCTGCGCGGGACATAAATTGTCACCGCGTCTCCGTAGACAGGAGCAGCCATTTGGTGTTGAGGAGTGGGGCTGACGTGTCTCACGGCCGGGCAGGGTTAGCGGCAAATGCTAAGGAGGGACCACGGGGAGCGTTTCTCCGTCTCTGAGCGAGACAACACCGCGATGGCTCTTTCAGAAGGGTGACAAATGTGGAAACATCGGTTTGGCCCACTCCCGGAGGAACGATGTTGGCTGTTGTCAGACACTTCAAGCGTGGTTTAATTGAGGTTATACACATTTAGCCAACAGTGTCGAGTGTGTCCGACAGGGCCAGAGAGAGAGAGAGAGCTGTCGGCTGGAACCGTGCACAGCTGTGATCCACAGCAGTAAGTGCGCGCGCTGATGTCTGTGTATATGAACGCTCGTCAGTTTGAAACGCCGTGAGTGCATAACCATGTGAATGTTTTCCATAATGTCCCACGGTCTTCCTGATATGGTCTGAGTGACAGGTCCAGGGGTCCCTACACACACTTAGACTCTCCCGTGCCCTGGCCAAGTCGTGTGTGTGGAATATGGCAGGTGTTGCAGGTGATGTCAGCTGTATTAACAGGTGTGAAGAGAATGTGTCTGTTATCATGGGAGATAAAAAAGGTGTGACTTATCACTGTTAAATACCAGGGGCGGAGTTACCAGGGGTGGGGCGGAGCTGGAAACCCATTACTACACACACCTTTAGGTCACAGTGTGAGTGTCAGCACTACGGTCCATTCTCAATCACTTTAGGTATTTTAACACTACGGGCTCAATAGCAGTGACAGCAAGATCGAGCAGAATTGAGAAATCAATGTTGCCATGCTGGAATCGTCTGCTGTCCTGAGCATGTTTTGCTGAGATGTGTATTTCTCATTTCTGTCTCTCTGTCCCTGGATCAGTGGGAGAGTGTAATTCCTTTCTCAGATAGTGATGAGACTTGTTTTAGTCTGCAGAGATGAAATCATGGCAGTGATCAAAGAGAAGTGAAGGGAGCAGACGCAGACACACACACACCAAACACCCCCCAACACACACACACACACCAAACACCCCCCACACACACACATGCGCGCACACACACACACACACACGTGCACACACACACACACACACACCAAACACACACCCCCCACACACAGACACACATGCGCGCACACACACACACACACATGCGCACAAAACACACACACACAAAGGCGCACACACACCAAACACCCCCCCACACATACACACACACACGTGCACACGCACACACACACGCGTGCGCACACACACACACACACACACACCAAACACCCCCCCCCCCCCCCACACACACACACACACACTGAAGAGCAACATTCTTTGTGCATTTCATATTTTATCAGCTCCTTTGGTGATGTTTAAATTTGAACACACACACACACTCCAAAAGGCAGTGGGTTATGGGTATGTTTATTTGCGTCTCTCTCTCTTTCTCTCTCTCTCTGTGTTTGCGTCTGTGTGTGTTTGTGCATTTATATTCTGCTTGTTGTCATTCAGAACGGTGTGCGTGAGTAATGATGTATTTGATGTGAGTGTTTAAAACCCCTGCTACCTTATGTTACACAGCAGACGTGATTAATCGAGCAGAATGTTGCTGCCAAAGCATTCCACGTTTCTCAGTCGTTTAGATTCTCCGAACATTCCCTCCTGGATCTCCTCACTGACCTCTTTCCAAGTCTCTGCTCATCTGTGGTCTGTGTGAAACGTTTGACACAAAACAGCACATGTTTCCTTCAGTCTTCATGTCTGACAGAAGGATGGCTTCAGTTATTTTGAGATTTTCGCAATGAAAATGTTTTAATGTTAAAAGTAACATTAAATTTGGAAAGCAAAGATGATAAATATACTAAGAGCATGGTAACCACATGTTCTGCAGGACCTCAGCATCGTTGTAAATGTTCTGCATTGCCTGCCGTGACCGCGATCACACGGCTGCGGCTTCATTATCCCCTGTGAAACATTTCCTTTGAGGGTCCACACTGCTGAAGGCTCTCAGCCGGGATCTCGGAATTAACGTGTGACAGACTGCATGTGCTTGGAATAATTGCAGCAAGAGGTGATTTCTGACATGCACGCCTGCTCATTACACTGATGGGGTGAACTAGAAGACCCGCCGTGCACCTGAAAGGTCGTTAGGGTCACATGCCTGATCAGATACTGCAGGAGCACAATATGGTGTCTGATCACAGTGCACTTGTGACTTGTGTGCTGATCAGGGTGTTGACATTGGCTTGCACAGTTGTGTCCTTCACCACAGTAAAACATCACTCCAGGTGAAACCTCAGTCTCCCCCTCCAGATGTGTAAGTAATAGCCCAATTTAACTACACACAGCGGAGCAGCTGTGGTACATGTGAGAACTGCCGCTGTTGTGTTACTCAGATGCTTGATAGGATCATCATGGGAAATCTGGTTGCCAGTTCAAGTCCCACCACTGCCAAGTTGCCACTGTTGGGCCCCTGAGCAAGACCCTTAACCCTTAAATGCTCAGTCAAATTTTTAGGTTGCTTTGGCTAAAAAGGTCTGCTAAATGCTGTAAGTATATTTCCTGTGTTGTTCTGTTTATCCAGCTACATAAAGAACAGTGTACACTGGACAGTATTAACAGTTACCAAAAACACTCACTCTCGTCTTATATACTAAGCCAAAATAACTCTAGTTACTTACTGTCTGAATAAAAATTATCCTGTGTCCTCTTTCCTCCTCTGACTGACCAAATTAAAAAAATTAAATCTGTCAGCTGAGCTGCGTGTGTGTGTGCGTGTGTGTGTGTGCTAGCTGGACACGCCCAAGGGTACTGGGGCGGGGCTACTTCCATTAACAAACAGAAATAAACCTCTTAAAATTAGTTATATAATCAAACTTATAAAATCATTTTAGAAACTTCTTTCTGACCGGACAAGGCTACGACTTTGAGCTTTAGTGGGACATGTAATTTAAACATATAGTTCTTGGGTATTTTGTATATTCTAGCAATTATCTGTGAGTGTTATGTGTATTTGGTTTATTGTAGCAATTATCTGTGAGTGTTTAGGTGTATTTGGTTGATTCTGGCAATTATCTGTGAGTGTTTAGGTGTATTTTGAGTTTTATTGGACCAGACCTAAACCCTCATTTTAAATTCACTACATCGACTACAACGCCGACAGAACTTTAGTGGAATGACTGTGATCCTTTGTGCTTTCCACACACTACATACCACACACCACATACTACATACCACATACTACATACTACGTACCACATACTACATACCACATACCACACACTACACACTACATACTACATACCACATACCACATACTAAATACTACAAACCACATACCACACACTACATACCACATACCACACACTACACACTACATACCACATACTACACACTACATACTACATATCACATACTACATACTACATACCACATACTACATACCACATACTACATACCACATACCACACACTATACACTACATACCACATACTACATACTACGTACCACATACCACATACTACATACCACACACTACATACCACACACGACATGCTACATACCACATACTACATACTACATGCTACATACGACATACTACATACCACACACTACATACCACACACGACATGCTACATACCACATACTACATACTACATGCTACATACCTACATACCACACACTACATACCACATACTACACGCTACATGCCACATACTACATGCTACATACCACACTACATACCACATACTACATGCTACATACCACATACTACATACTGCCTCATTACATCACCAACAGCAGGACAACTACATACATGGTTTGAGCTTTAACAGATAATGTTCAGTGTCTAAACTGATTTGGTTAAAATGCTGCAATCTTCAGTAAAAGTACCTGAAAGACTTCTTTCACAGAGCTCGCTCTCTCTCTCTCTCTCTCTCTCTCTCTCTCTCTGTCTCTCTCTCTCTCTCTCTCTCTGTCTCTCTCTCTCTCTCTCTGTCTCTCTCTCTCTGTCTCTCTCTCTCTCTCTCTCTCTCTCTGTCTCTCTCTCTCTCCCTCTCTCTCTCTCTCTCTGTCTCTCTCTCTCTCTCTCTCCCTGTCTCTCTCTCTCTCTCT
>NC_137502.1:1332500-1335000 GCF_041902795.1 Electrophorus electricus | reverse complement strand
TGGGGAAAGACAGGGGGGTCGTTAATCTTTCTGTGTAATTAATTGAGTCTTGCTGAACCATTTACTCAGTGAAGGTGTGAAGCATCAGAGAGACAGAAAATGAAGAATGAATACTTTTAGATTAGTGGAGAGGGAGATGGATGAACAGAAGGAACGGGGGACTGACCGTAAGACATTTCTGTAGGAACCTGTGGACATGTGGGGTATTGCCTCATTATGGCTTCCAGTACTTTCTCACAAATCTCAGATTTCATGTTTGCAGTGAGCTTGACTGACACTGATGAATATGTTGTTTAAAATGAACAATGAAAATGTTTAAACCAAGTGAATCATGATGTATGTGAAATGACCTATGACCTACTAAACTAAAGATTTTTTTAAATAATGGGAACAATATAAAAAATGGATGTTTGCCATCTTGGTTGCCAAGTTATTGAGTTGACAGGCTTTACTCTGTAATATGTACACAAAGAAATACACTTCTACTGGATCTAATAGTGCACTGAGTGTGTTAACACTAGTGACTAATATGTCAGTGTGTTAACACTAGTGACTAATATATCAGTGTGTTAACACTAATAATTATCATTGTGTTAACACCAATTTCTAATATATCAGGGTGTTAACACTAATGACTAATATATCAGTGTTAACACTAGTGACTAATATATCAGTGTTAACACTAGTGACTGATATATCAGTGTTGACACTAGTGACTAATATATCAGTGTTAACACTAATGACTAATATATCGGTGTTGACACTAGTGACTAATATAATCAGTGTGTTAACACTAATAATTATCATTGTGTTAACACTAATTTCTAATATATCAGTGTGTTAACACTAATGACTAATATATCAGTGTTGACACTAGTGACTAATATATCAGTGTGTTAACACTAATAATTATCATTGTGTTAACACTAATTTCTAATATATCAGTGTGTTAACACTAATGACTAATATATCAGTGTTGACACTAGTGACTGATATATCAGTGTGTTAACACTAATAATTATCATTGTGGTAACATTAATTTCTAATATATCAGTGTGTTAACACTAATGACTAATATATCAGTGTTAACACTAGTGACTAATATATCAGTGTTAACACTAATGACTAATATATCAGTGTTAACACTAGTGACTGATATATCAGTGTTGACACTAGACTAATATATCAGTGTGTTAACACTAATGACTAATATATCAGTGTGTTAACACTAATGACTAATATATCAGTGTGTTAACACTAATGACTATTATATCAGTGTTGACACTAATGACTAATATATCAGTGTTGACACTAGTGACTAATATATCAGTGTTAACACTAATGACTAATATATCAGTGTTGACACTAGTGACTAATATATCAGTGTGTTAACACTAATAATTATCGTGTTGACACTAATGACTAATATATCAGTGTTGACACTAATGACTAATATATGTGTTGACACTAGTGACTAATATATCAGTGTTAACACTAATGACTAATATATCAGTGTTAACACTAGTGACTGATATATCAGTGTTGACACTAGTGACTAATATATCAGTGTTAACACTAATGACTAATATATCGATGTTGACACTAGTGACTAATATATCAGTGTGTTAACACTAATAATTATCATTGTGTTAACACTAATTTCTAATATATCAGTGTGTTAACACTAATGACTAATATATCAGTGTTGACACTAGTGAATAATATATCAGTGTGTTAACACTAATAATTATCATTGTGTTAACACTAATTTCTAATATATCAGTGTGTTAACACTAATGACTAATATATCAGTGTTGACACTAGTGACTGATATATCAGTGTGTTAACACTAATAATTATCATTGTGTTAACATTAATTTCTAATATATCAGTGTGTTAACACTAATGACTGATATATCAGTGTTAACACTAGTGACTAATATATCAGTGTGTTAACACTAATGACTAATATATCAGTGTTGACACTAATGACTAATATATCAGTGTTGACACTAGTGACTAATATATCAGTGTTAACACTAATGACTAATATATCAGTGTTGACACTAATGACTAATATATCAGTGTTGACACTAGTGACTAATATATCAGTGTGTTAACACTAATGACTAATATATCAGTGTTGACACTAGTGACTAATATATCAGTGTGTTAACACTAATGACTAATATATCAGTGTTGACACTAATGACTAATATATCAGTGTTGACACTAGTGACTAATATATCAGTGTTAACAATAATAACTAATATATCAGTGTTCACACTAATGACTAATATATCAGTGTTGACACTAGTGACTAATATATCAGTGTTAACACTAATGACTAATATATCAGTGTTGACACTAGTGACTAATATATCAGTGTGTTAACACTAATAATTATCATTGTGTTGACACTAATGACTAATATATCAGTGTTGACACTAATGACTAATATATGTGTTGACACTAGTGACTAATATATCAGTGTTAACAC
>NC_137502.1:1312500-1322500 GCF_041902795.1 Electrophorus electricus | reverse complement strand
GTGAAGTATGAATTTCAGATTTCTTCAGTCATTCTTTTTTGGCAGATCTCTCCATCACATTCTGTATAAGCAGTAAATATCCAATTAGTTAAAGAGTACTTGAACAGACTCCTAGGCAGAACTGATGTCTTAGCTTAGGTTTATCATTAATTCTAATTTCAGAAGTAACTGTGTCACAGAATGCTCCCCTCCCACGAGTCACGTGGTTTGGCCTGCCATGTGTAGTGGAAGGGCTGTTTTTTTTATAACCACACCTGCACACACCTGCACCTTGTTCGTCTTTGTGTATATTAGCCCTTGCCTTTGTGTGCAGTGTGTTGGTCATTGTTGAGGTAGCATGTTGGTTGTGTGGTAGTATTTGAAAGTAATTTTCGTAACTGTTAGTCTAACTCATGTTAATGTTAATGTCAGTAGTTGTTAATGTTACCCATCATCGGGTGTTCGTGTAGTCTGCGTTAATGTTCACATTGTTTGTGTTACATGTGTCATTGGTGATTTGTGTTATTAAATGTCTCAAACATCAAGAGAGTCTGTGCGTCCTGCTCCACGTCCTTCAGCACTCGGGCCACTGCATGTTACAAACTGATTTTCCACAAGATATCAAAAACTCTGTAGTGATGACCAGTATTGTGAGAAGTGTCTTCTGAGTTAATGAACTCACATGAACATTATTTACATATTATTTACATATTATTGACATATTATTCACATATTCTCCTCAAGTCCACTTACAAGCAGACCACTGAATCAGAGTGGGTGGGACAGGGAGTATTCTACCGCCCCCCAGAGGGGGACACTGTTCCCTGAGACTCCCTGGTGTGGCAGACCACCTGTGATCAACGCTAATCTAATTAACACTTAAACAGCAGCACCTGTGCTTGCCAGGAGGAGCGTGGCTGCTCCTCCTCCCCAGATGGGCTTTTGATGGCCCTGATGGTGCTGATGAGGAGCGTTCTTCTTTCTCCTCCTCTGTAATCTTCCTCTCCCCTCCTTCTATCTGCTAACTGGGCCACGGTGTAATCGGAGACTATTTTGAGCCTGGATATGTCTCTGGTTTGTAATTGACTGTAGCTGGACGGTGCTGATTACATTAGACCAGGTCGTCGTGATTTTCTGCGCCGTGTCCTGTCACCCCTAAACCCCAATCTCGATCCCAATTAAACGCAGCCTCATTAGCGATGATGGAGGCACATTGGAGAGTGAGACCTTCATCGTACGCTCACAGGATCTTCTAATTAGGCTTGGGAACGTGGTCCGGGATGCAGCCGTGGTCCCTCAGTACGACTACGGACATCATGTTTGTATGTGCGTGTATATTGTATTCGTAACTGTCTTGAAACATTCATGTTGTGTGCTGTGGTGTCACAGGGCCTGTAAGCACAACATTATTTCTGGTGGAAAACCTGGAACATGTTGGTTCAGAGTAAAGAATAGAGGAAGAGGAAGTTAACCCTTCGTGCACTTTCACTACTTTTGTTCCCTTAACTGCATCCCCTCTCCACCCTCATCGTCATCCCCCCTCCACCCTCATCATCTCTCCTCCACCTTCATCATCATCATCCCTCCTCCACCCTCCTCATCCCTCCTCCACCCTCATCATCATCTCTCCTCCACCCTCATCATCATCTCTCCTCCACCCTCATCATCATCCCCCCTCCACCCTCATCATCTCAACTCCACCCTCATCATCATCCCTCCTCCACCCTCATCATCATCCCTCCACAGTACCATCTTTTCTGGTAGGTACATTATATCCATGTAATCTCCAATATGGTAATAATTTCTCAATAGTGTAATAACATCCAGGAATTTAATAAAAGTTTGCACTTAACTCAGTCATAAAAAAACAATATTGTAATAATCTGCCTAATAATGTAATACAATGCCTTAACTGTTCTTGTAATAACATTTTTACCAAGTAAAACATTATTACATTATTGGAAATGTATTACATTTTTATGTTGTTCATTTGTAATATCTTATTACATTCTTGGGAATGTACTGTTATTGTGAGTTTTAGTCATCTTTTTATGTATGGAGGTCCTGTGTAGTATCTTAAGATCTCCAGTTACCACAAGAACCACGGTTGTCTTCACCCTCCACATCTTCTCCAGCCCTTCTCCAGCTCTTCTCCAGCTCTTCTCCAGCTCTTCTCCAGCTCTTCTCTCAGCTCTTCTCCAGCTCTTCTCTCAGCTCTTCTCTCAGCTCTTCTCTCAGCTCTTCTCTCAGCTCCTCTCCAGCTCTTCTCCAGCTCTTCTCTCAGCTCCTCTCCAGCTCTTCTCCAGCTCTTCTCTCAGCTCCTCTCCAGCACTTCTCCAGCTCTTCTCCAGCTCTTCTCTCAGCTCTTGGTATTTCTCCAGGTTCTCGTGTACCTTTGCCCTGATGTTGATATCACTTTGTAATGCCACATCTCTCACTAGCCCTCTTCTGTTTTGTCACTACTGTGTCCGGTTGGTTAGCCATGACCATCTTTTCTGTCTGTATCTAGAAGTGCCACAGGATCTTAGGTCAGCCATTTTCCACCACCTTTTGTGTTGTATCTCACTTTGACCTTTGAACTTGCAGCCCGTACTCAGCACAGAGGTTTCTGCCTACTCTCCAGACACTTGGTTATGGTGTTTCATGTGCGTCCTGCCTGCTGGCATCGAGCATCCTGCTGTTATGTGCTGGATTGTCTCAGGGGCGTCTGGGGTCCTGCCTGATGTGGTAGAGCCCAGCCTCCACTGGTCTCATGTTCATCTCCTGTTCCTGTGCTGCCATGATTGGTGCCTCTGTAATGTCAGTCAGCATCTCGAGTGTTACTGTTGCTGTGGTATATTTCAAATGCAAACCTATGTTTACCTACAATTATGTGTAAATATGATTTTTCTATTTCTTGATCACTAGATGCAGAACAGTGTTCATGTGTAGAGGTGGATTTATCATTATAAGCTGTAACATTATAGTTTCTGTCTACTTAGCCAGGTTTCTATTTCAGTTTAATGGCCCTGGTATTTTCATGCACATATTATGTGGAGGTCTCCTCCGCCTTCAGAGGGCTTCAGTTTTCCTCCACAGCTTCCTCTCACACGTGTTCATATCTTGAGTTAAAGCCTTGTAATCCTAATCGCATATCATTTGTGTTCCTGGTATTTTTGACTCATTACTGATTGTTGTTTTGACTGTATTGGTCTCATCGCTGGTATCTGAACCCTTGAATTGTTGTGAGTATTTGTGAGTTCTGCTTGGCGTGATAAACTTGTGACTGTATCCAATCTCTGCTGTGATTCATTCATGGCAATGTTACAGATACTCAGATGAGAATACAATACTCAAAATAGAAGTGTTAAAGATTATATATATCATTATATATATATATATATATATATATATATATATATATATATATATATATATAGAGAGAGAGAGAGAGAGAGAGAGAGAGAGAGAGAGAGAGAGAGAGAGAGAGAGAGAGAGAGAGCTCAGTGGGTTATACCTCTGACTTTGGTACAGGAGTTACAACAACTCCACACTTGAGTAGCTGTCTTGTTTTAAACATCACACACCCACAAACACGTGAAATCATTTGAGCCGTGGAGGGAGCCGTGGTACAAATGTCACCACTCAATTCTTTGTCTTTTTATCTTTGGTAGAGCACACACAGGAGATTCCTCCTCACAGAGCAGGACAGCTTCTTCTCTACATGTCCAGTACTTCTGTTGCGTGAGGGCATGGCCAAGCATGCTAGTAGGCAGGTAATATGGAAAGTATTACGAGATTGCATCATCTTTTAACAAAGAAGATGGCTGAAATTCCAACGAAGCAGTGAAACGGGTGGTAAAAGTGGTTTCTTTGGGTGAGAGTTAATCCTTCTGCTGTGACCTTTGGCCTTTGTGACTTTGCTGATCATTTACATGCATAAAAAAGATATGAGACACTAAAAGAAAAACCAGAAACCATAAAAGGTCCCCTTTAATATGTTATTTTCATTAAATAATCTCCGTAATTCTCACTAACCCTAACCCTAACCCTAACCCTCCATAATTCTCCCTAACCCTAACCCTGGCCCTAATCCTAACTCTAACCTCAGCCTCAGACCAAAACCTAGTGGCAGTTCTAGACCATTTGAACTGCAGGGGCCAGTGGCAACGTTAGAGTTCTGTCCTTGGTTTTGTTTGGTTCATTAATAGAGTTTGAGGTTTCTCACTCTCAATGATAAAACCTTGAAGAATCTACAATAATTGAATCAGAAAACTAAAGAAGAATGCTTCAGAATGACAGCTGCTCACTCTAATACTGCTCAGTTCTACAGACTTCCTTAATTACACCAAGAAAATGGACCACGCGACCAATCGTTTCACTCTCAGTAACACAATGCTCAGCAGTTCCTGAATAGATTGAAAGAACTACAAATCGACGGAGATTAATTCATGGTATCATCTGACGTCATCTCACCGCTCACCTAAATTGAGTCATAAACACAATTGCAGAATTGTTAAACAACCAAGAGGAATCTGGAGGACCACCGACTACCGAGAGTGTATGCGAAGTACTACAACTATTTGGGTTCTCCCGTATCTGGTCAGATTGCTGAACTCTTTATGGGAAGACTCAAACAAATAGTTCTTCTACAAGTAAACCCGAAACATTGGGAGCAATATGTGGATGACACCTTCGTGATAATCAAACTCAACCTAATTGAACAGACCTACAATCTCATTAACAATGTCTTCAAAGTTCACGATTGAACAGAAACTAATAACAAACTTCCTCTCCTGGATGCTCTCATAACAAAAAGACAGATAAGGTATTCTACGTAATCCTACGTCTGCATTCTGGAATATGACCCACACAGACCAGATTCTTAATTTCCACAGCAACCATCCGATTTGTCACAAGCAAAACTGTATAAAGAAATACAGAAGAACTTTTCTCAAGAAGCTGATATCCATGAAACTTTATTCGAAGATGTCTAAAAGAGAAGGCAATGAATGGAAGTGATGAATCCAAACCCAGACGTGTAACGCTTCCATATGTCCAGATTATCTGTCAAATAACAGCAAGGCTGCTAGAACAGTATAATCTCACCCACAAACCTGCAACCTTGAGAAGGATTCTGTCAAGACCAAAGGAAGCTGCGAATCCAAGAGAACCAGCAAACGTTGTCTACAGAATCAGCTGCAAAGACCGTGACAAGAACTACAGACAGGCAGAAGACTGTCGATTGGACTGCATGAGCACCAACTGGCCATTACGAGACACGATCATCTGTCTTGCTTTGCTTCACAAAAACAATGAAGGACACAAATTCAGTTTTGAAACTGTGGAAATCAGAACTCAGGAAAGATAGAGAAGAGAAAGATTTTCATGGTATTCATTCGAAAAATCAATCAACAACTGAAGCGATATCAATCCAGTTTATCAGCCATCAAGAGTGAGAAACCTGAAGCACCATCAACGAGCCAATGAAAACACAATAATTCTGCCTATAGCACAAAAATAAATCACAGAGAGGTCCTGCTTTACAGAGGTCCTGTACCACAGAGAAGTCCTGTACCACAGAGAGGTCCTGTATCACACAGGTCCTGTACCACAGAGAGGTCCTGTATCACACAGGTCCTGTACCACAGAGAGGTCCTGTATCACACAGGTCCTGTACCACGGAGAGGTCCTGTACCACAGAGAGGTCCTGTATCACACAGGTCCTGTACCACAGAGAGGTCCTGTACCACAGAGAGGTCCTGTATCACACAGGTCCTGTACCACAGAGAACGGTTATGTTACATTAAGGCTGGTATTATAGAAAAGCCTAGCATCACAACAACTTTTTGTCAGAGAAAGCTACTTGTCAGAGCTGAAATGACATGGTTTCTTAGGTTGTTTATCATAATTGGTCACATATTAGCATATTGCAGCATCAGTACTCCAGTCATTTGGATTGTTATTACATTAGAGTTCATTTTTCATGCTAATTAGTTTGAATCTCATGATTAATTTACACACTGAGGGGGGTCCTTCAGAGCTCCATTAGTGGGCACACTATGAATCAACCAGCAAAGCTCAGTGAGATCAATCAGTGTGACTCCCACTGGCGACTTGTGATCACTGATTAGCGAAATAAAGGAGTGATGTCAGTACAGGACGTGCGGTTTCCGTGATGTAATGAAACAGCTTTAACGGGCTATAAGACACTCTGACTACGTGGCAGGACGCACAGCGCATAAATAATTCATGTGACGTTTTGTGATGGATGGTAAGTCAGTCTTGTTGGACACTGTGTCGCTGTGGTTCTTTATACATGGTGCTCTTTACACCAGTTCTCTCACTGTAGCGGGATTCCTCTCATGAATACTTGTATGCAATAATCAGAAACCGAGAAAGCTGCACATCTGATGTCTCCTCTAAATATTTTCACTTTATTTCACCATGTCTAGAATCGTTAGTATGAATTTGTGGGGTTTTTTGCGTGCGGTGAAACCACTGTCTGCAAAGGATGAAGCAGAAGTGTGTGAATCTCGAGGGCTCTAGAGAGATACAGAGAGCCCCTTGATGTCTGTGTGTCTGTAATTAAGACTCAGCATGGCGATTCATCAGGCATTTAGAGTGTTGTTCCCATCAGATGCTCTGTTTTGAAGAAGGTGTCAGCATTTAGTCTGTGTGTGTGTGTGTGTGTGTGTGTGTAAGATCCTTGATCTCAATTATTCAAAGACTTCTCATTAGAAGATAAAGCACAGAAGCTGGATAACTCTCCTGCGCACGCACTCTCTCTCTCTCTCTCTCTCTCTCTCTCTCTCTCGCTGTCTCTCTCTCTCTCTGCTAAAGCTGTACAATCTACTCTGGTCTTCTTCATAATCTACTCTTCATTATCATCTTCATCATCTCTTCTTCCTTTGCTCTCTGTCTGTGACGTTTATAATCAGGCCAAGCGCTCCTTATTCACTTTTCACAGTCTGCTGGTCACTAAAGTGAAAACTACCATGCCCTCATATCTGGTTCCTCAGAGTTCATCAATGTTTGTGTTTAGTAGTAATGGCCAGTTTGAAAATCTAAACATGTAGCTTAACTGTATCATGAAAGCCTTCTTTAATATAACAATGCAAATGCAGATAGCTGATCTGATCCACGAAAGTTATTTAAAATACTGAATCCCAATTGAAACATGCATAAAGGTTTAAATATTTAATATGTTCACATTTCTTCAAATATGCATCATAAAATAGTTAATACAGGAATATTAGACTACTGAAATTCATTTCCAGATATATTTACAGATGCCTAAAGCCAGTAGAGACTGACAGCTGTGTGACTGGTGTGATGATGAGCTGGGCACCATCACCCCCTGTCCTGAGCCATATCCGTAGAGATGCTCTGAGCCCCAAACCTTTGGACTTAACTAACGTGTGACTCCCCTCCGCCATGTGCACGGCTCTGATAAGGCATTCATGCGGCCTCACCCCCGATGGTGGAGATTTCTTTATGCCTTTATGACAGAAAGCCCAGAAAGTGTGAAATATGACAACATTTGTCATTTCCTGAGGTTTATTTCCAGTATGAAGAGGAGTGATAGAAAAGTAATGAACCGGGTAGCAAAAGGAGAACAAAACTATTTTAACAGCCCGGCAACAGAACGGAGTAGAGAAAAATAAAAGAATTAGAGGCTTATAATGCCAGAACTTTCATGGCTCTGTACAATAATAAATATTGATTTAGTATTATAAAAAAATAAGCAAATACAATTGCAAGTGGAAAGACAGCATGTCAGTTAACATTTTTACAACCCAGACAGAATTTCCCATAAATTGTGACTTGGGCAGTGCGGGAGTAGGAGAATGTAGAGAAGACAATGACTTCAGCGTCAGGAAGGAGTAGGGAGGCTCGGAGCGGCTCGGAGAGCAGCCCCAGACGTTTCCCAGAACAAAAGAGTGGGAAGGAGCAGGACTTTGGCATAATCCCCGACGCAGGTTCAGAGAGGGATTGTCTGTCTCTCTGCTTCATGTGTCAGCGCTGCAGAGGTCGAGAGCCTTGCTAGGAAAGGAGTGTGTTGAGCACTTCAGAGTAGCACCACACACTGTTCTCACCCTAAAAACTCTTTTAAACTCTTGTCGGGTGCAATAAACTCCTTTTCATGCTGTATTACTGCACTAACTAATGTAGAATAAATAGTACTATATTTGTAAAAATTATATATTCTTTAAATCCGATCAAATATTTTTGTATGCTATCACAATGCAGTAGTCCAAGCCCCCAGTGAGCGAGCCAAGGGCGACAGTGGCGAGGAAAAACTCCCTAAAGCACGAGGAAGAAACCTGGAGAGTGTCTCGGTTGGCCCCTCCTGGTGCTCCCGTTTCCATGGTTTCCCTGTCTCGTGTCCTTGTTGTGGTTCTGTTCCTCAGTTTCCTTTTCCCGCCCTCACGTAGTGATCATTAGATCATGTGTTGGGTGAGCCCTGTGTTGGGTGAGCCCTGTGTTGGGTGAGCCCTGTGTTAGGTGAGCCCTGTGTTGGGTGAGCCCTGTGTTAGGTGAGCCCTGTGTTGGGTGAGCCCTGTGTTGGGTGAGCCCTGTGTTAGGTGAGCCCTGTGTTGGGTGAGCCCTGTGTTAGGTGAGCCCTGTGTTGGGTGAGCCCTGTGTTGGGTGAGCCCTGTGTTGGGTGAGACTCCTCAACAATAAAGAATAACTCTGAAACGGTTGATAGGAAACCAGTATAAGATGTACTGGAGTGACATGATTGTTTGTCATGGTGGAGAATGTCTGTCAATGTCTGTATTTACAGTGAGATTGTACAGAAGGAGAAAAGGCATCTTGTGGTGAGTTCTGAGAAATCTGAGTGCATATGGTAGTCGTCAGTGCGCTTCTGACAGGATAGACTGTCATTTCATTTCATTAATGTTGAAAATAAATCTCTTAACCTTTTCATGACCACTGGCTTCTAACTGGTTTAAATGTAGAAACAGGTACATCATCCAAATCTCAGGACTTGTCCTGCTTGACTTCTAGCAGGGATTCCACTTGTGTGATTCTTGCCACAGTAATTTGGGACTTGCTTGAGACTTGAAGGTTAAGACATATATGTGACTTCGCCCAGATCTGAGGGCAGACAGAAACCAGTCACGCTTACCTGTCCACTTCAGCTGCAGACAGAGGCTGGACTGCCTCTCAGCAGACGTGTCTGCATCTTACCTGTTCAGCTGCTGTCTCCGTGCTGCCGGTGGTCAGGTCTTGAGTCAGTGACAGCTGTGCATAATTATCGCCTCGCAGCCTGTGGGATTTTGCTGCTGATGTGCGTGTTCTGCGGCGCTGTCCCCCGCAGCGGTGCTGAAGTCGGCAGTGTCGCTCTCCGTGGTCCTGACACATGAGACAGCTGGGATTGTGAGCTCATGTTGTCAGAGCTGGTCTTTGTTGTGCCCAGTGTAATACAGTGGCCTGTGTCTGTGTATTAAAGCGGCTTTAAGGATTGAATTATACTGTTTTATTTTTTTAGTAAAGTCATTACACCCCAATGCTTGGAAAACATTGTAATAAATAAATCATCTTCTCTACGTGACTGTTTCTCTCATGCAGTCCTGGGTTCATTTCATGGTATAAATGTTGAAACTTGCTTTCATTCATGAAATATAATTATTAAATTATTAAATTAATAAATTAAAATTATTAATTATTGTTATTATTATTATTATTATTATTTCTGCCATAAGCATTGCTTAAGCAAATGACCTTTTCGGGCATTCCATGAAGGTCATGGCTATGGCGGCGTGTTAAACTGACTGGATGAACTAAGGAAGTGCTTACCTCATTATGATGTTGTCATGTCACACAGGAGTTCTGTCTGAAGGGTTTGACACCACTGAGATTAAATCTCTTCTCACCTTCCTCTCAGCCAGATGGATTTTTTTTTTTCTCTGAGTCACAGGTCTATGACGGACCATCTGTTTATCAGTGGTAAATAATTTCTGAGCTGGTTCGCACTGACAACCATCCTAGCCAATCTCTGTGACCATCTGTAGTATCACATGCAGGAGAAATC
>NC_137502.1:1297500-1302500 GCF_041902795.1 Electrophorus electricus | reverse complement strand
TATTTTATTTGTTGAGTTGTTTTTATTCTGTTAAATCTCATAATGCTCTTTTTTCCTTAATATGCTGTCCTGTATTCTTTAACTCTGTGCTCTACCTTTAAAAAAGAAGTCTTAGAAAAATCTAGCAAAACACATTTTTATACAATTTTAATAGCCCCTATTCAAATGTTTATCCAGCTTTCTGGTCCAGACATCTGACCTAGGTCCAGTGCATCCACTCTCAGGAAACCCTTCATTATAAAAACACAGTCTGTTACTCCAAACGGCAGTGCATGCTGTATGAAGTGTGTGCACATGATAAGAGCTTTGGGAGCTGCATTAACCATTAGAGTACAGGCAACGTTGACTGCTGGGTTGTAAGGCTGCAGGGTGGTACCAGTGTCCAAGAACATCTGCTATCCTGAGGTCTGGAATGCACGCTGAACTGAAATGCACTAAACCAAAACCAGACAGCAAGCAGCAGGCCTGTATCCAACCCCCACAGTGGAGTCCCGTGACCCAGACAACTGCTCCTGCCAGCCTGCCTCATCTCGGCATGTTCGGCCCGTCCAGCACTGCGATGGAGGGGATCAGTGCTCTGCATACTCAACCCAGGGGAAGTGAGGAAACTGGACCCCAGCGCTGGAGGACTGGTGAATGGCCAGTCTTCACCATTTCAAACAGAGGCCTTGAGCAGGATAAGAATACTCGTCATTCAACTGCACTTCTTTCTCAAGCTGTATCCACATGACCGTAACTGAGGTAACCCAACAGCCCATAATCCCTAAAGATTACGTCCTGCTTTCAGCACTCGGTTAGATCCATTCACCAATGATCCCGCTTGACCGGAGGTGAGGAGTTGCAGATGGGAGTTACATAAAAAAGTGTCCATAAGGTCTATGTCAATCAGTGCAAAAATACCTGCTGTAAAAAAAGACAGACACTATTGTTCCTTTAATGATGGCTCAGAATTAAAGGCTCTCCCTCTAATCAATCGCCCCCTAATCAATAACCCTCGCACTGCGTCTGCCAAGTAGAAGCAGGTTCTTGGCTTTCCCCTGAATTCTTCTCATATTTCTGTTCCTCCATGTCCTTCACCGTGTTTCTTTTCTTTGAAAAACAAAGACTCTCAGTGTGTGAGAGGAAAATGTGTCTCCATCTGTTGTTAATCCCACCCTGGGGCAGTGGAGCTGGGTGCTGATCCGTAATATTATTGAGATGGTGCCAGACCTATCTGCCTCCTGTCCTGTGTACCCCTCTCCCCTGACGGAGGCTACCTGCTGCTGCTTCGGACGAGCACTGGGGCAGCAGGAGAGAGGATGAGTGGGGCTCTGTGGGACTCCAGGGGGCTCTGTGGGACTCCGTGGGGCCCTGTGGGACTCCAAGGGGCTCTGTGGGACTCCATGGGGCCCAGTGGGACTCCAGGGGGCTCTGTGGGACTCCAGAGATCTCTGTGGGACTCCGGGGGCTCTGTGGGACTCCAAGGGGCTCTGTGAGACTTCAAGGGGCTCTGTGGGACTCCGTGGGGCCCTGTGGGACTCCGTGGGGCCCTGTGGGACTCCATGACACTCTGTGAGACTTCAGGGGGCTCTGTGGGACTCCGTGGGGCCCAGTGGGACTCCAGGGGGCTCTGTGGGACTCCGGGGGCTCTGTGGGACTCCAGGGGGCCCTGTGGGACTCCAAGGGGCCCTGTGGGACTCCGTGGGGCCCAGTGGGACTCCAGGGGGCTCTGTGGGACTCCAGAGGTCTCTGTGGGACTCCAGAGGTCTCTGTGGGACTCCAAGGGGCTCTGTGAGACTTCAAGGGGCTCTGTGGGACTCCATGGGGCCCTGTGGGACTCCGTGGGGCCCTGTGGGACTCCATGACACTCTGTGAGACTTCAGGGGGCTCTGTGGGACTCCGTGGGGCCCAGTGGGACTCCAGGGGGCTCTGTGGGACTCCGGGGGCTCTGTGGGACTCCATGACACTCTTTGAGACTTCAGGGGGCTCTGTGGGATTCCGTGGGGCCCTGTGGGACTCCAGGGGGCTCTGTGGGACTCCGTGGGGCCCTGTGGGACTCCGGGGGGCTCTGTGGGACTCCATGGGGCCCTGTGGGACTCCATGACACTCTGTGAGACTTCAAGGGGCTCTGTGGGACTCCGTGGGGCCCTGTGGGACTCCGTGGGGCCCTGTGGGACTCCATGACACTCTGTGAGACTTCAGGGGGCTCTGTGGGACTCCGTGGGGCCCTGTGGGACTCCAGGGGGCTCTGTGAGACTCCAGGGGGTTCTATGGGACTCCAGGGGGCTCTGTGGGACTCCGGGCGGTACGCAGGCACCCGACCGTCCCTGCCGCCTTCTGATAACCACCACCCGGTTTGTGACAAGCCGCCTCGGAGTGTGGGGGCACTGATGTCAGTTACCGTGCTCGTCACTCTGGGAGAGTGACAGCTTGCCCAGGCTGCCTCTCACCCCTGCAGTGACAGCCAGAATCGTGCTCCATCAAAATGCTAATGACATTAACAATGGTGCCTACAGCTCCTCACCATGGGCAAGCAGCTGCCACTGAGAGGCAAGCCGAGCTCCAAAGCTCGGTGCTGAGTCAAGGCTAAAGTGGCCAGTCTGGGTTCAATGGCTGCGTGAATTCCCTGATGATCCCATGATGTCTGGTCACTGAGTTTTGAGAAGTGATGGGGCATGTTGAGTTCTTCTCATTCCTTCCTGTGCGTGGCTCTCCACAGTCCCACACGCTCGTGTCAGTGCAGGTGATCTACCGGTTCGTAGCTTCCACTCGAGCAGATCTCTGAGCGTCTTGTTTGGTCCTTCAGACCTCATGCTCTCAGCGCGACATGGCGTTGAAGAGACTCCTTCATTCAACAGGCTTTCATTAGCCCATCAATGGATCAAGAGCTGTGTTAAATGCCAGCATGTGTGGGCCTGCCTGGAGAACACACTGCGCCGTGCACATGTCTGCTGTGGTGTCGTCCTCAGCAGCATGCAGCACACAGTCCCCTCGGAGGGTTCAGGAATGCGTCTGGGCCATGTGCAAGGCTTACGAGGCTGCTGGAAACAACACTTGACCCTTTTGTTGTAAGTGGAGGACAGCTGACCCCGTTTTCCTCTCGGTAATTGCTGAATGCGGTTTGGCTCAGCAGGGCCGTGTGGCTGAGAGGCTTTTGCAGATTCCACTGGCACAGAGGAGTGGCACGCAAGCACAGATGATCAAACCTGAACTGACATGTGATCAGTGGAAGTAATGACAAAATAGCCATATGACAGAACCTCAGAAACGCGTATAATTCAGAGTCTGATCAAAGGACTGCTGTGAGTGGCTGCTGAGCTGATGATGTTGGCTTGGTGATAAGCACATATACATGATCATGTTTTTACATCTCACTGCTGTGGTCAGTATACAAACCTCCCATATATCTGGTTAGCAGTGACCTTGTGGTCAGACACTGAGGTATGTGGAAGATAAAGGCTCACAAACTGTGTATAACAGCAGAGAGACTGTAGTCTGTAATTGTGTATAGCGGCAGAAAGACTAGTCTGTAAGTGTGTATAACCGCAGAGAAACTGAAGTCTGTAATAGTGTATAGCGGCAGAAAGACTGTAGTCTGTAATTGTGTATAACCGCAGAGAAACTGAAGTCTGTAATTGTTTATAACTGCAGAGAGACTGTAGTCTGTAATTGTATATAACTGCAGAGAGACTGTAGTCTGTAATTGTGTATAACTGCAGAGAGACTGTAGTCTGTAATTGTGTATAACTGCAGAGAGACTATTATAACCCTATACACTGTTCCTATAACACTGGTTTACTTCAGTGATACAGAAGCCAGTGCGGATCTCTCTATAGTAGGTGTTTCTGGTAACGTGGTTGGTGAGTGTGATCCTAACCATGGATGAGGTACTAGAGTCCACAATCACATGGTTTGGAGTTTTAATTTTGAATTTTAATTCATTATTACAGTGTGAAACTGATTCAATAAGCATAACGTATATTATAATAAAAAAAATATATATACACACACACACACACACACACACACATACACACACACACACACACACATACACTAAGCAAATAGGTAAGAGTCTCCCATTACTCTTACCTAAACTGCATGGGTGATTATGTGTCAGCTGGCAAACAAGTTATTTAACCCTAACTGATGCAGTGAGGAGCTTCTCATTTGTTAAACAACCATGTGGAAAGACACATCCTGTGGTCATGGAAAAGATGTTAATCTGTTTCAGAAGGCTAAAATTATTGGCATGCATCAAGCAGAGAAAACATCTAAGGCGATTGCTGAAACTACTAAAATCGGGTTAAGAACTGTCCAACGCATTATTAAAAGTGGAAGGACAGTGGAGAAACATCATCTTCGAGCAAGGAATGTGGTGGGAAAAAATCTTGAATGATCGTGATCGGCGATCACTTAAACGTGTGGAGAAATCAAATCGTAGAAAAACAACAGTAGAACTCAGATTTGTTTAATAGTGAAAGTAAGAGCATTTCCACATGCACAATGCGAAGGGAACTCAAGGGATTGGGACTAAACAGCTGTGTAGCCTTAAGAAAACCACTTGTCAGTGAGCCTAACCGGCAAAAACGGCTTCAGTTTGCTAGGGAGCATAAAGATTGGACTCTGGAGCAATGGAAGAAGGTCATGTGGTCTGATGAGTCCAGATTTACCCTGTTCCAGAGTGATGGGTGCATCAGGGTAAGAAGAGAGGCGGCTGAAGTGATGCACCCATCATGCCTAGTGCCTACCGTACAAGCCTGTGGGGGCAGTGCTATGATCTGGGGATGCTGCAGTTGGTCAGGTCTAGGGTCAGCAATGTTATGTGCCCAAAGAATGAGGTCAGCTGACTACCTGAATATACTGAACGACCAGATTATTCCATCAATGGATTTTTTCTTCCCTGATGGCACGGGTATATTCCAAGATGACAATGCCAGGATTCATCGCGCTCAAATTGTGAAAGAGTGGTTCAGGTTGCGTGAGACATCATTTTCACACATAGATTGGCCACCACAGAG
>NC_137502.1:1275000-1287500 GCF_041902795.1 Electrophorus electricus | reverse complement strand
GTGAATCTGACTGTGGATGATCGTGACGATCCGGCCACGGGGGCGTGGAGATCAGTCTACTCCATCATCAATGGAGACCCAAACCAGAGCTTTGAGATCCACACCAACCCAGACAACAATGAAGGCATGCTGTCTGTGGTTAAGGTAAAGGCCCCGCCCTCCACCCTGTCTGCCCCGCCCTCCTCCCCTCCTTGCTTGCCCCGCCCTCCGCCCTGTCTGCCCTCCGCCCTGTCTGCCCCGCCCTCCGCCCTGTCTGCCCCGCCCTCCTCCCCTCCTTGCTTGCCCCGCCCTCTGCCCTGTCTGCCCCACCTTCTGCCCTGTCTGCCCTCTGCTCTCTCTGCCCCACCCTCTGCCCTGTCTGCCCCGCCCTCCTCCCCTCCTTGCTTGCCCCGCCCTCTGCCCTGTCTGCCCCGCCCTCTGCCCTGTCTGCCCCGCCCTCTGCCCTGGCCTTGTGCATTCACACGTGTTTTCTACCTCCTCCTCTCTGTTTGTCCTTCTCAGCCTCTTGACTATGAGAACACCATGTTCCACACTCTGCTGATAAAGGTGGAGAATGAGGACTCCCTGGTCCCTGGGGTCGTGTACGGCCCCAGTTCCACAGCTACAGTCTACATCAGCGTGCAGGACGTGAACGAGGGTCCTGTGTTCTTCCCCGATCCTCTGATGGTCACTAAATGGGAGAACATCCCTGCTGGAAGCTTTGTGGCCATTCTCAATGCCACTGACCCTGACTACCTCCAAGTCCAGAGCATACGGTAGGTGATGTCATTTCCTGTATTCTTCAGATAAGTCCTTAAATGTTTCAACAGCTGAGTAAACTCCAGCAGTCACGCAGGCAAAACGATCGGTTTCTGTTTTAGTCTGTGCACAGCTGACCTTTGGACCTTGGGCCCTTATTCTTGGGCGGGGTGGGGGACTAGTATCTTGGTTGGATTTAAGTTCCTCGTGGTGTTTGACCAGGTGGTTTTGCAGTGATGCCACAGAAGGACTGAAAACTCCAGTCTGTGGTGCATCGTGTGTTTCTCAGACACTTCCCTGTCTGTCCACACACACTGCTCTGTTTCTTCTGGCCTTCTGCTGACTGTCGTACTGCCCTTGTTCTCTGCTGCTCTGCATCACAGATATCAACCATCATTTATACCACCTGTATAGACCATCATTTATAGATAATTTCCTCTGTATAGACCATCATTTACAAACCTTTTCCTCTGTATAGACCATCATTTACAAACCTTTTCTTTTGTGTAGACCATCATTTCTTCTGTATAGAACATCATTTATAGACCGTCATTTCCTCTGTATAGACCATCATTCCATCGCCCTGCTTATATGATGGACCATGTTTCTAGAGCCACAGTTGCTCAGATAGCTTATGAAGTTCCCGGGAGGAACATTTACAACGTGAGCTGAAGAAAGTCGTTATTCAGCCCTCTTGCACGATTATCTTTACAGCTTGTGTGGCAGTGGAGTCCTTCCCCAAACATATAGTGGGAACGGTGCTTTAATGCTAACAGTCCGATAATTCCCAAAGTGTCAGATAAGGTCTATTAGCTGAACGCATGGAGCAGTCCAGCCCGAGGCTGTATTGGGCTTCCTTTCATCTGTTTTGGCCTCAGACTCCTTCGCCTTCTCACACTCAGCGTTCTTACAGACTGTTTTCCATAAACATGCAAAAATGTTTTTGTTTGTCTGTTTATATTTTGTTTCATATGAGCGTATAAATCCTCTAAACATAAAACTGTTAGGGCTGATTATTTCTGTAATGTTTATTTCGGTTTTATTATGTGTAATCTTTTAGATGAATGTGGATGTGGAGGAGTGAGTGGTTTGTGAAAATCATTTTAGTGAACCTGCCCATGTTACTGCCCTCCTAACGAACCTGCCCTTGTTACTGCCCTAACGAACCTGCCCTTGTTACTGCCCTCCTAAGGAACCTGCCCATGTTACTGCCCTCCTAAGGAACCTGCCCTTGTTTCTGCCCTCCTAACGAACCTGCCCTTGTTACTTGTACATCATAATATTTGTGAGTCGAAAGCATTTTGCTGGCAATTAAGAATTTAAGAACGCGATGTATTGTTGAGGACTTTCTCTTTTTCTTTCTTGTCAACATTTTTCATTTTCCACTTGAAAAAAGAATGTATGTGTGAAAATAAGTGACCCAACGCAGGGCAGACGCACCTCACTCCTCCAGCTCAATACCTTCAGAATTACGACGTGACTGATCTTAACCTGACCATCATCTGGAACACGTCACCTGGATCTGATTCCTATCTCAACGGGGGACCATGTAGGTTTTATTGTCCTTTTTATACATAGTCCCCCTATTTTAGGAGACCATGTGAAATAAATCTGCATGATCGCAAATAAAAGCATCATATTTAGTACTCAGTTACCGAATGTCAGGCCATTTAGTACAGCGAGATGTCCGTACATGGAACGTTTCTGAAGGACATTGTCAGCTGAACTTCTGTGCTGCGCTTTTGTGCTTGTTTTAGGAGTTGTTGGTCTGAGGTGTTGATCACTTTGGTCGTTGGTGTTGAACGCTTTGTTCTGAGATGTTGAACACTGGTTGTAGATCTGGTTGTAGATGTTGAACACTTTGGTCGTAGGTGCAGCATTGAGGCTGGCAAATGACAACGTACTAAAGTTGTGTTTAACACATATTTTAGCTCTGACGAGCCACGTCATTGCTTCAGTATGTTCTGGGTCATTGTCTGTCTTCAAAGCTGTCCACCCTCCACTGAGTGTCTGGAACCTCTCGCTGGACATGTGGCCCCCGTGTGTATTTCCATCACCGGTGAAGACCCCTCTCATAGGCATATGTGCCATATTTCAGATGAAGTGGTCTGCTTCTCTTTCGACTCTCCTCATCCATCACTGGAGGTAAAGTAGGTGTCTTCTGTTGATAGGTGTTCGTCCCCTATTTCTGCCGACTCTGTAATTCAACTTTTAGGGTTTTTTTTTTTTTTTTTACTTTGATAGTTCTCCTGCTGAATGAGAATAGCTACAGATTACCGATACAAATGGCACATCTCTAAACCAACTCTAGATCTTTCATCAGCTCTCTGCATAAACTGATCATGTGACCCCACATGCCTGGTCCCTTGAAATTGAAATGGCGTGACTGTGTAAAAACGCCTGATTTCTGTATATTCACTATGTTGTCTGTATATTCGCCAAGTTCAGAATTAACTTTCTTGGTAAAAACCTCTGTTGAAAGTCTTACTAATAGTAATGTTTTGTATTCACTCACTCATCATTTTGTCCATTTTTCAGTGGGTCTGAGAGATGTTCTATAGGAGTGTATAGCGCCCCCTGTAGGAGTGATACTATATGCATAGAGATACAAAAACTTATTTTTTTACCCCAATCCTAATTCGCCCCGTCGTTGTTAAATGCAGTGTGTGTGCGTGTGCGTGTGTGAGTGCATGTGTGTGTGTGTGTGTGTGTGTGTGTGTGTGTGTGTGCATGCATGCCATTTGTGTGTGTGCGTGTGTGTGCATGTGTGCGTGCATGTCTGTGTGCATGTGTTCATGTGTGTGCGTGTGTGGCATTTGTGTGCGTGTGTGTATTTGTGCGTGTGTGTGTGCCATTTGTTTGTGTGTGTGTGTGTATTTGTTTGTGTGTGTATGTGTGTGTGTGTATGTGCGTGTGTGCCATTTGTGTGTGTGTGTGCGTGCGTGTGTTCATGTGTGTGCATGTGTTCGTGTGTGTGTGCCATTTGTGTGCGTGTGTGTATGTGTGTGTGTGTGTGTGTGCGTGTGTGTATTTGTGCGCGTGCGTGTGTGTGCGTGCGTATGTGTGTGTGCGTGTTCGTGTGTGTGTGTGCCATTTGTGTGCGTGTGTGTGTGCGTGTGTGTATTTGTGTGTGCGCGTGTGTGTGTGTATTTGTGTGTGTGTGTGTGTGTGTGTGTGTGCGTGTGTGTGTGTGCGTGTGTGGCATTTGTGTGCGTGCGTGTGCGTGTGTGGCATTTGTGTGCGTGCGTGTGTGTGTGTGTGTGTGTGCGTGTGTGTATTTGTGTGTGTGTGTGTGTGTGTGTGTGTGTGTGTGTGTGTGTATCCGAATCCATCTCTCTCTTCCTCTGCCTGTCTCTAATCAGAGTTATTTCCTGTGATATTAATAGTTATTTCCTGTGACATTATTTGTTATTTCCTGCGACATTGAGTTCTTTCCTGTGACATTGAGTTATTTCCTGTGACATTATTAGTTATTCCTGTGACATTATTTGAGTTATATCCTGTGACATTATTAGTTATTTCATGTCATCATCATCTTCCACACACACACACACACACAGAGGTACAGAACACCACTGCTGACCGCCATGGCATCAACACCAGTGACGGGTGTGGGCCAGGATATTGCCAGGCAGCCCAAACCTAGAAAGGAGCAGATGAGGGTTAAGGGGCTCACTCAGGGGCTCAACAGCAGTAGCCTGGTAACAGCGGGGCTCCAACCAGCAGCCTTCAAACCATGAGCCACCACCGCACCCATTATTAGTTATTTCCTGTGACATTATTTGAGTTATATCCTGTGACATTATTAGTTATTTCCTGTGATGTTTCCTCCACTCCACCTCCCTCTATCTGGCTGCGCTGGCGTCCGCGTGGTGTTTTGTTTATATCATGCTTTTCTGTTACGTGTGTTTATGTTTTGATTCTGTACCCCACACAGGTGGTACTCACCAGTTCGTCATGTCACCTGTGTGTTATGTTGTTTTGTTGCCTGTTTAACCCCTCTGTGTGAATATGATCAGTTCTGTCATTAATGTTCTTTAGTTACTCTATTTCCTGTTTGTTCACACTTATGTTCCATCTCGTTAAACTCTTCCACTTGCTTCTTTCCTCACTGCACATTCTTCTCCCGTGACATTTCAGAGATATTGAATCGTAAACGTGAATAGATCATAGCAGGAGTTCATTGATCTGTCTGAGTCTGGTACAGCTCTGTCCACTGCTAACTCAGAAGAGCGGTAGAGCTCACATTAGCCATTAGCACGGGTGACTAGTGTGAGAACAGAATGGACATTTCACATGAACAGGTTGCACACTTTATGTGATTAACCATGGTCTGTGTGTGCTAACATGCACGTGTGCTAGCATCATTTTGGAAGGAAGGTGTTCATGTGGAAAGGTCTAAATGTTTACAAACTGCGGAATCCGCTGCAATTAAACCTCTGGAGCACTTCAGGATCAGATCCAGTATAACTGGTTTAATGGGCTTGCTGGGAACAGGAATTTGAAAAAATGTAAATGAAAATTGTCACTAGAATGATGAAGCTTAAAAAAAACACAATATGATTAGAAAAAATACCAGAATAAAATATATCAATAAACAGCTTTTATCAATAATTCTTTATTTAATAGGTTCACTATTGTAAGCAGTAGAACTGAAAAGCGACTTATAATCGGTCCTTCTAGGAAGTGGTTGCGTTTGTGGGCCTTTTGGATTTTTGCGTTTCCTCTTTCCTTCTCTGCTATTGCACACAGCAACGTGTTTGCGTTTATCGCAGGAGGTCATAACTCGCTGTTGTTCCAGGTCACTTCATGTGTGTCTCTTTCTGAATGTTCTGCAATTTTAGTTCCAATCATGTTGTAATTTTAAAGTTACACATGTCCCAACTGTGCACGTCAGCGCTACGGGTGTCTGACACAAATGGGGAACACTGATACTACCATCTCCTGCTGTCGGCCTGCTGGTCACCAGCCGTCGTCTGGCCTTCAGAGGTTTCCTGTAGTAACTCTCCATGTTCCCCCCACGTACATTCTCTCTCCACACTCGGTGTGTAATGTACCGTCTCAGGTGTGTGTGTGAAGCGCAGCCTGGCAGACTATCATTATATTCTGACATGTGTCTGGTTATAAGGATGTGGCATTTTCCATCCTGTCAGAAGCGCTGGCTTTGTTTGTTTGGGATTTAGTCTCGGTGAGGGGGTGTGTGATATAACTACTGAACAGCCTGACCCACTGGACTACGCCCATACACAGAGTACACAGGACACAGCCTGACCCACGGGACTACGCCCATACACAGAGTACACAGGACACAGCCTGACCCACGGGACTACGCCCATACACAGAGTACACAGGACACAGCCTGACCCACTGGACTACACCCATACACAGAGTACACAGGACACAGCCTGACCCACTGGACTACGCCCTTACACAGAGTACACAGGACACAGCCTGACCCACGGGACTACGCCCTTACACAGAGTACACAGGACACAGCCTGACCCACTAGACTACGCCCATACACAGAGTACACAGGACACAGCCTGACCCACTGGACTACGCCCTTACACAGAGTACACAGGACACAGCCTGACCCACGGGACTATGCCCATACACAGAGTACACAGGACACAGCCTGACCCACGGGACTACGCCCATACACAGAGTACACAGGACACAGCCTGACCCACGGGACTACGCCCATACACAGAGTACACAGGACACAGCCTGACCCACGGGACTACGCCCATACACAGAGTACACAGGACACAGCCTGACCCACTAGACTACACCCATACACAGAGTACACAGGACACAGCCTGACCCACTGGACTACGCCCTTACACAGAGTACACAGGACACAGCCTGATCCACGGGACTACCCCCTTACACAGAGTACACAGGACACAGCTTGACCCATGGGACTACGCCCATACACAGAGTACACAGGACACAGCATGACCCACGGGACTACGCCCATACACAGAGTACACAGGACACAGCCTGACCCACGGGACTACGCCCATACACAGAGTACACAGGACACAGCCTGACCCACGGGACTACGTCCATACACAGAGTACACATGATAGGAGGTAATATAGACAGAGCTATTTACAGCTAGAAGTGGAACAGAATTCATAAAAAGGAACACTGAATGACTGAAATGAATATTTTTAAAAACCACGTTTAAAAAATGAGCTGTGTTACTTTATCATGTATTTTTGAAGTGATATGCAATGAGGACATTGTCATAAACTCCATGTTGGCTTCAATGCACTGTGTTGTTTTTGAGTGAGACAAATATCCTGCCTGTTTTAACCAGTTTACTGTGACATGCAGAGTGTTCAAACACTTTGATTCCAAGACCATAACTTGCACAGTAACAGCCAAGGAGCTCAGAATGCATGGAATTCTAGAACTCTCACGACATTCTAGAACTCTCTCGGCATTCTAGAACTCCCGCTGCATTCTAGGACTCGTGTCATTCAAGAACTGCCGTGCCATTCTAGAACTCTCACGGCATTCAACTCTTGTGGCATTCTAAAACTCATGTGTCATTTAAGAACTCCCGCACCATTCTAGAACTCTCGCGGCATTCTAGGACTCACGACATTCTAGAACTTTCACTTCATTCTAAATCTCATGTGGCATTCAAGAACTCTCACAAAAATCTATGACATTCTAGAATTCTCGCAGCATTCTAGAACTCATGTGTCATTTAAGAACTCCCGCACCATTCTAGAAATCTTGTGGCATTCAAGAACTCTCACAACATTCTAGAACTCTTGCATCATTTTAGAACTGGAGGAGTTGTGTGAGAAAGTTACACAGTGTGTTAGTGGAGTTGTGATAGGGCATTACATAGTGTGTTACTGGAGCTGTGATGTAGTATTACATGGTGTGACTGGAGTTGTGAGCAGCATGTCATGGCTCTTGGAGAAAACAGGGGTTGTCATAACAGATCACATGGACCTACTGAGCTGTTCAGGAGGGAAGAAACTGCTCCTGTGTTTAGAAGTTTTAGTGCCCAGTGACCTGTAGAGGTGAGTGAGGTTGTGACCATGGTGGGAAAGTCAGGAATGATTCTCACCACATGGAGGACAGGGGAGCAGTGATGATCTCTGCTGTCCTCACTGGTCACTGCACACTGGTCCTGTCCTCACTGGTCACTGCAGTCTGGTCCTGTCCTCACTGGTCACTGCACACTGGTCCTGTCCTCACTGGTCACTGCACACTGGTCCTGTCCTCACTGGTCACTGCAGTCTGGTCCTGTCCTCACTGGTCACTGCACACTGGTCCTGTCCTCACTGGTCACTGCAGTCTGGTCCTGTCCTCACTGGTCACTGCAGTCTGGTCCTGTCCTCACTGGTCACTGCACACTGGTCCTGTCCTCACTGGTCACTGCAGTCTGGTCCTGTCCTGTTTCTATCCGGTACTTAAGAGACTTAACACTTCATAAAACATGACGTTACCTGAGGAAAAGCAGTAAAGTGTAGGTCATGTGACCAAGTCCTGGTGTCTTAGAGACAGTTGGAGATATTTTCACATTTGTTACTCTAATAAATATTAGTCCACACAGACGAAACACAGAATGTGTGTGCAGGTACATCTGCGTGTGCTGAGGTCTACATGTAATGTGGACTGTCTGGGTGTTTGTAAATCTGTGAGCTGGTTCCAGAGGACACAGTGGTGTGTCCTGTACCATCTCTGACAGGGATGGGGTGATATTTACACATACCTATGAGCTTGGAATGAGGGAGAATAATGAGGGTCCTTAATTATTCACTTATTGTGTGTGTGTGTTGGGGGGGGGGCATTACTATCAAAGTAATGAAATTCAAAACACGCTGAAATCTCGTTTGATGTTAAAATTGCTCTCCTCTCTCTCATTCTTCTTCATTCCCGCCTTTCTCTTTGTGGCATTTAAGAGACCTCCTCCACCTCCCTCCTAGTCTCTCCTCTCCTCCTTTATTAGCTCCTGCTGCAGGCATGTTTTACATTACAATGTAACTTCATATGTTTCACATTCCAATGCTCATGTGCCATTTTTCCAACACTTTTTCCAAGAATTTAAGGAACTTTATTGGGAATTTTTCTTGTTGATTTCCAAAAGACATTACCTTCTTAGTACTGCTACACAGAACACAGAGGTTCCTCTGCTTCTTTTCCCTGTGTGTGTGTGTGTGTGTGTGTGTGTGTGTGTGTGTGTGTGTGCGTGCGTGTGCACACACAAATGTGTGTATCATCGTGTGTGAACACTACAGGAACACACCACACCTGGACCAAACCACACCACACCACACCTGGAACACAACACACCACACCACATCACACCTGGAACACACCACACCACACCTGAAACACAACACACCACACCACATCTGGAACACACCACACCTGAAACACAACACACCACACCACACCTGGAACACAACACACCACACCTGGAACACACCACACCACACCTGGAACATACCACACCTGGCAGCATGTCTCCTCAATTCTTCTGGAGCTCATGTCTGTGATCAAAGAGACTTGCAAGAAGAAAGAAATATTCATGCAGAAAGCAGACTGAGATGCCCCTGCTGTAACTGAGGTGAGGAGAGGTGAAGCAGGACTGTTGGGGTCTGTCTCACTTTTTGTGCTTCACTCTCTGCTCACACTCAGGCCAGGACAGTCCTCTGTAAGTCCTCTGTTGCAGGTTCAGACTTGTGGTCCAGAGAGAGGTGATGAGATTTGGTTTAGATGATCTCTGGAAAGCATAACGACTCTTCCAGAGAACGTTTGTCCTTCTCATGAGAGTGGAGCTGACATCACCTGCCTTCTGAATGAACCTCAGCTGGAATAAAGACCAGATGACACTAATCGCTGAGGATATTTAAGTCATTTGCATGATGTGACATTTTGGCAAAGGATCTGGTTTGATATTCACACTCAAAAATATGTAAAAATATGAACTCTGAGATCAGAACTGTTTTATAGAATATCTGTCATTTTCACCTGAACCTGTCAGTGTAGTATAGTCCTTTAGTCATTGGCTCAAATCATTGCCATGACTTGCCCATTTTATTACCCCAACTCATTGACCAGGTTCATTCTTTTTACCCCACTCAAGGACCAGCTCCACCCACAATAGTGGGTTTTTCTCTGTGTTAATAGTGGGTTTTTCTCTGTGTTAATAGCGGGTTTTTCTCTGTGTTAATAGTGGGTTTTTCTCTGTTAATAGTGGGTTTTTCTCTGTTATTAGTGGGTTTTTCTCTGTGTTAATAAGTTTTTCTCTGTTATTAGTGGGTTTTTCTCTGTGTTAATAGCAGGTTTTTCTCTGTGTTAATAGCGGGGTTTTCTGTTAATAGTGGGTTTTTCTGTGTTAATAGTGGGATTTTCTCTGTTAATAGTGGGTTTTTCTCTGTGTTAATAGCGGGTTTTTCTCTGTTATTAGTGGGTTTTTCTCTGTGTTAATAGCAGGTTTTTCTCTGTTAATAGTGGGTTTTTCTTTGTTAATAGTGGGTTTTTCTCTGTGTTAATACCAGGTTTTTCTCTGTTAATAGTGGGTTTTTCTCTGCGTTAATAGCAGGTTTTTCTCTGCGTTAATAGCGGGTTTTTCTCTGTTAATAGTGGGTTTTTCTCTGTGTTAATAGCAGATTTTTCTCTGTTAATAGTAGGTTTTTCTCTATTAATAGCGGGTTTTTCTCTGTGTTAATAGCGGGTTTTTCTCTGTGTTAATAGTGGGTTTTTCCTCTGTGTTAATAGTGGGTTTTTCTCTGTGTTAATAGCGGGTTTTTCTCTGTTAATAGTGGGTTTTTCTCTGCGTTAATAGCAGGTTTTTCTCTGTTAATAGTGGGTTTATGATTCTCATGCATTAAGCAGCTTTTTCTGCCTTATTATGATAATAAATTAAACTTTATATGGTGCTTTGCTGAGGCATGAAAAGTTATGGAAATTAATTGCATGCTGTTTTCTATTACCTCAATTTTACAGTTTAGTTCCCACAAAACATAGAATAGAATGCTTGTGTGTGTGTGTGTGTGTGTGTGTGCATGTGATATGTTCACATACTGGTATGTTTGTATATTTGTATAGCCATATGTTCCAAACATGTATTAACATTTAGTGTTGATGCTCCACTAGACTGGTTTAATGAGCTCAATGAGTTCAATGAGCTCAATGCTAAACCTTCACTTCATTGAATGAACCCTTGAACACTTGAGCACTTGAACACTTGTCTAACTGTGTCCTCTCTTCTGGAGACTTGACACACTCTGCTCAGTTCGTCTCTCTGCTGGAGTTCACTCCAGTCTACAGACTGCCCCAGAGCACACGCTTCCATGCTACCACTGTGACTTCGCTCTGTGTGTAATGAAGCTCACAGGAGGGAGGAACGACTACATCTCCCTCGTCTGAAGATCTCAGTTCTCATCCGGCTCTCAGTGTGACGGGAAGAAATTGTACTTTAATGTATTTTTTCAGAGAAGCTGTTGACTTGAGAATCAATGTGGGGTTTTTTTTGTCTCAGTAGCTTTAATTATCACATCAAGCAGGCTTCTTGTGTGTGTGTGTGTCTGAAGCTTGTCAGTAGACTACAGATCAGAGTGAGATGAATGGACGGTGAGTATGGACTTTAACAAGAAGTTAATGGACAGGCATTGCTGCACTGGGGTTTCTGCTGACTGATGGTGGCTCTCTGCAGGTTTATTATCCTCTGCCTCTCCATCTGACTTCTGTTGAACTCCTCTTTTTGCCTGTATGAAACACTACATGTGTTGGCATGACAGTTGCAATTTGTCCATTGCTGAGATGGGTGTCTCTTGAGTGAGCGTGAGAAAGGTGTCTCTGGAGTGAGTGTGAGACTGGAGTGAGTGTGAGACAGGTGTCTCTGGAGTGAGTGTGAGACAGGTGTCTCTGACGTGAGTGTGAGACAGGTGTCGCCAACGTGAGTGTGAGACAGGTGTCTCTGGAGTGAGTGTGAGACAGGTGTATCTGGAGTGAGTGTGAGACAGGTGTCTCTGACGTGAGTGTGAGACAGGTGTCTCGAGCGTGAGTGTGAGACAGGTGTCTCTGGAGTGAGTGTGAGACTGGAGTGAGTGTGAGATAGGTGTCTCTGGAGTGAGCGTGAGAAAGGTGTCTCTGGAGTGAGTGTGAGAAAGGTGTCTCTGGAGTGAGTGTGAGACAAGTGAGTGTAAGACAGTTGTCTCTGGAGTGAGTGTGAGAAAGGTGTCTCGAGTGAGTGTGAGACGAGTGAGTGTAAGACAGGTGTCTCTGGAGTGAGCGTGAGACAGGTGTCTCTGGAGTGAGTATGAGAGAGGTGTCTCTGGAGTGAGCATGAGAAAGATGTCTCTGGAGTGAGTGTGAGACTGGAGTGAGTGTGAGATAGGTGTCTCTGGAGTGAGCGTGAGAAAGGTGTCTCTGGAGTGAGTGTGAGAAAGGTGTCTCTGGAGTGAGTGTGAGACAAGTGAGTGTAAGACAGTTGTCTCTGGAGTGAGCGTGAGACAGGTGTCTCTGGAGTGAGTGAGACTGGAGTGAGTGTGAGACAGGTGTCTCTGGAGTGAGCATGAGAAAGATGTCTCTGGAGTGAGCGTGAGAAAGGTGTCTCTGGAGTGAGTGTGAGACTGGAGAGAGTGTGAGACAGGTGTCTCTGGAGTGAGCGTGAGACAGGTGTCTGGAGTGAGCGTGAGACAGGTGTCTTTGGAGTGAGTGTGAGACTGGAGTGAGTGTGAGACAGGTGTCTCTGGAGTGAGTGTGAGACAGGTGTCTCCAGCGTG
>NC_137502.1:1252500-1270000 GCF_041902795.1 Electrophorus electricus | reverse complement strand
GGCCCACTCTATTACCCCACTCGTTAACCAGGCCCACTCTATTACCCCACTCTTTAACCAGGTCCACTCTGTTACCCCACTCGTTAACCAGGTCCACTCTGTTACCCCACTCGTTAACCAGGCCCACACTATTACCCCACTGTTTAACCAAGCCCACTCTATTACCCCACTCATTAACCAGGCCTACTCTATTACCCCACTCGTTAACCAGGCCCACTTTATTACCCCACTCGTTAACCAGGCCCACTCTATTACCCCACTCGTTAACCAGGCCCACTTTATTACCCCACTCGTTAACCAGGCCCACTCTATTACCCCACTCGTTAACCAGGCCCACTCTATTACCCCACTCGTTAACCAGGTCCACTCTATTACCCCACTCGTTAACCAGGCCCACTCTATTACCCCACTCGTTAACCAGGTCCACTCTATTACCTCACTCATTAACCAGGCCCACTCTATTACCCCACTTGTTAACCAGGCCTACTCTATTACCCCACTGTCTACCCAGGCCCACTCTATTACCCCACTGTTTAACTAGGTCCACTCTATTACCCCACTCGTTAACCAGGCCCACTCTATTACCCCACTCGTTAACCAGGTCCACTCTATTACCTCACTCATTAACCAGGCCCACTCTATTACCCCACTTGTTAACCAGGCCTACTCTATTACCCCACTGTCTACCCAGGCCCACTCTATTACCCCACTGTTTAACTAGGTCCACTCTATTACCCCACTCGTTAACCAGGCCCACTCTATTACCCCACTCATTAACCAGGCCCACTCTATTACCCCACTCGTTAACCAGGCCCACTCTATTACCCCACTTGTTAACCAGGCCCACTCTATTACCCCACTTGTTAACCAGGCCTACTCTCTTACCCCACTGTCCACTCAGGCCCACTCTATTACCCCACTCGTTAACCAGGTCCACTCTATTACCTCACTCATTAACCAGGCCCACTCTATTACCCCACTTGTTAATCAGGTCCACTCTATTACCCCATTTGTTAACCAGGCCTTCTCTATTACCCCACTGTCTACCCAGGCCCACTCTATTACCCCACTCTTTAACCAGGTCCACTCTATTACCCCACTCGTTAACCAGGCCCACTCTATTACCCCACTCGTTAACCAGGTCCACTCTATTACCCCACTCGTTAACCAGGCCCACTCTATTACCCCACTCGTTAACCAGGTCCACTCTATTACCCCACTCGTTAACCAGGCCCACTCTGTTACCCCACTTGTTAACCAGGCCCACTCTATTACCCCACTCGTTAACCAGGCCTTCTCTATTACCCCACTGTCTACCCAGGCCCACTCTATTACCCCACTCTTTACCCAGGCCCACTCTGTTACCTCACTCGTTAACCAGGTCCACTCTATTATCCCACTCGTTAACCAGGCCCACTCTGTTACCCCACTTGTTAACCAGGCCCACTCTATTACCCCACTCGTTAACCAGGCCCACTCTGTTACCCCACTCGTTAACCAGACCCACACTATTACCCCACTCGTTAACCAGGCCCACTCTATTACCCCACTCTTTAACCAGGCCCACTCTATTACCCCACTCGTTAACCAGGCCCACTCTATTACCCCACTCTTTAACCAGGTCCACTCTGTTACCCCACTCGTTAACCAGGTCCACTCTGTTACCCCACTCGTTAACCAGGCCCACACTATTACCCCACTCTTTAACCAAGCCCACTCTATTACCCCACTCATTAACCAGGCCTACTCTATTACCCTACTTGTGGAAAACTAAACTGTGTACTCCGTATGTAGCAGTTGTGACTGTTGTGTCATTAATTAACTGTGTCATTAATGTTGTCATTAATTAACTAATTAACTAAACCTGATGGTACATTCCATACTGAGCAGTATGGAATGTACCATCAGGTTTATTTAATTAATGAGTTAATTAATGCAAGATGTTTTGTGTGTGTGTGTGGGTGTGTGTGTGTGTGTGAGAGCCACTGGAGAGAGAGGATAACACTTACAATGTTCTCTCTGAATTCAAATGAAAGTTCTGCTCAGCTGGAACCCAGTATCATCTGTATAAATCACTTTTCTTTTTACATTCTTGTTTACTTCAGTCGTACTGAAAAATGAACCAATTGCAACAGACTGCATGATGTGCATTTTATAGGAACTCGCACTGGAAGTGAAAAGATCTCATCATCGGATATCAAATGACTTTACAAACAGCCAGAGAGGGAGAGAGGGTGGGAGAGAGAGAGGGAGAGAGGGAAGGAGAGAGAGAGGGAGAGAGAGGGAGAGAGGGAGGGAGAGAGAGAGGGTGCGATTAGGATCTCCCGCTAGCTTGTTTCTCAAAGCCGAGCTGGTCTTGAGGCCGTATTCATGAGAGACATGTTGTGATCAGACGCTGATAAACAGAGACGTGGACTACAGGGCACGTTTTGTTGGAATACGCAGAAAATAGAAGCTTAATCGTCCATGAGATCAGTACAGCCCTAATATCATATTTATGAATGTGTGTGGGTGTGTGAGGGGGAGTGGTTGTGTGTGGGTGGGTTTGTGTGAGTGGTTGTGTGTGCGGTTGTGTGTGTGGGTGGATGTTTGTGATTGTGTGTGGGTGTGTGCGTGTGCGCGTGCGCGTGTGCGTGCGCGTGTGTGTGTGCACGCGCTCATGGGTGCATGTGTGCACGTGCGTGTGTGTGCACGTGCGTGTGTGTGCGGGTGAGTGTGTGTGAATGTGTGTATGCGTGTGTGTGTGTGTAATTAGGATGATCTCAGGGTGAGAGGGAGAGGGTGTCTCCTCTTTGTGTGCGGCTGAGTGTGGAGGATGATTAGGTAGAGTGTGTGTGTGTGTGTGTGTGTGTGCGGCTGAGTGTGGAGGATGATTAGGTAGAGTGTGTGTGTGTGTGTGTGTGTGTGTGTGCGGCTGAGTGTGGAGGATGATTAGGTAGAGTGTGTGTGTGTGTGTGTGTGTGTGTGTGCGGCTGAGTGTGGAGGATGATTAGGTAGAGTGTGTGTGTGTGTGCGGCTGAGTGTGGAGGATGATTAGGTAGAGTGTGTGTGTGCGGCTGAGTGTGGAGGATGATTAGGTAGAGTGTGTGTGTGTGTGTGTGTGTGCGGCTGAGTGTGGAGGATGATTAGGTAGAGTGTGTGTGTGTGTGCGGCTGAGTGTGGAGGATGATTAGGTAGAGTGTGTGTGTGCGGCTGAGTGTGGAGGATGATTAGGTAGGCTTTCTCTAGGCTTTGTCTCGCACGGTTAGGCCAGGAGTGTTGGCTCACAGACAATTTGTCTACCTCTGAGAGGTGTGTCACTTCACTTACACACACACACCCGCACCAGAACTCTCAGGGAAAAGCAGGTGAAGCATCTGTGTGTTTGTGTGTATGCAGGCATGAGTGCATGCGTGTGTGTGGTTGCCAGTTCAAGTCCCACCACTGCCAAGTTGCCACTGTTGGGCCCCTGAGCAAGACCCTTAACCCTTAATTACTCAAGTAGTGTTCAGTCAGAATTGTAATTCACTTTAAAAGATAAAAGTGTCAGCTAAATGCTGTAGATTTGTGTGTGTGTTTGATGCATAGTACTGTATTATTTGTGTTCTGTGAATGCAAGCCTGTGTTCTTCAACATATTCCTTGCTGCTTATACTGGTACTGAAATGTGATGGATTCTTATATATTATTGCATTTTAATATGGTAAAGGGAAAAGATGTCATAGTTCTCCAGTTCTGTATGATGAAGAGAGGAGTCACATGGGCAGGAGTCTCCTCTTTTAGGCCTGTGTGTTTGCGTCACACGTGACCTTTGAAAGCTTGAGTATTATCTGCAACCCACTCTGAGATCTCCCGCATGGACGAGCTGATGACATTACAACTACAGATCGCATTTACCTTTGTGTGTTTGGCTCTGAATGACCCCGTAAATCAGAATCTACTGACACACACACACACATGCATGCACACATGCACTCACGCACACACACATACACACACAGACACACACATACACGCGCATGCATGCACACACACACACACACACACACTTCAGTTATATCTGCAGCCTGAACACAACGTCACTCACCCTAATCATTCATCATTCTTTATTAAAATTCATCATTCGTCATTATCATTCATTTGTCATTAACATTTGTCATTATCATTCATCATTTGTCATTAACATTCATCATTATCATTCATCATTCTTTATTAACATTTATCATTCTTTATTAACATTCATCATCATTCATCATTCATCATTATCATTCTTCATTAATATTCATTATTTATCATTCGTCATTATCATTCCTCAGTCATCATCATTCCCAGTCATCATTATCATTCATCATTCTTGCACACATACACACACACACACACGCACACACAGACACACACACACACACACACACACACACACAGACATACACACACACACACACACGCACACACAGACACACGCACACACAGACACACACACACACACACACACACAGACATACACACACACACACACACAGACATACACAGGAGGTTCAGGAGTGCGTGTGTGTGTGTGTGTGTGTGTGTGTGTGTGTGTGTGTGTGTGTGTATGTATGTGTGTGTGTGTGTGTGTGTGTGTGTGTGTGTGTGTGTGAGACCCCGTGTGACTCTTGGATTCTGACCCACAGGTTCTCTGTGCTGAGGGACCCAGCAGGATGGCTCAGTGTGAATCCAGTCAAAGGTTCGGTAAACACCACCGGCACACTGGACCGGGAGTCTCCGCACGTCCACAACAACCGCTACAGTGCCCTCTTCATCGCCTCAGATAACGGTGAGAACCATCGTCTTCCTCCTCCTGCTTACACAGCTCACACCTAACCCTAAACCCTAACCCTAAACCGTAATCCTAACCCTCTTCCTAATGCTAACCCTAAACCCTAATCCTATCCCTAACCCTAACTCTTCATCGCCTCAGATAATGGTGAGAACCCTCGTCTTCCTCCTCCTGTTTGCACAGCTCACACCTAATCCCAAACCCTAACCCTAAACCCTAACCCTAAACCCTAATCCTAAACCATAATTCTAGCCCTAACCCTTAACCATAAACCCTAAACCCTTATCCTAACCCTAAACCCTAATCCTAACCCTAAACCCTAACCCTAAACCCTAACCCTAAACCCTAATCCTAACCCTATTCCTAATGCTAACCATAAACCCTAATCCTAAACCATATTTCTAGCCCTAACCCTTAACCATAAACCCTAAACCCTTATCCTAACCCTAAACCCTAATCCTAACCCTAAACCCTAATTCTAACCATAGTCCTAACTGTAACTAACACTCACCCTGACTATCCCTAACCCTCTAATGACTTTCTAATGACACTGTGGTTCCTGTATTCAAGGTCCGAGTGTTTGACATTTAAGATGTGGAACACTGTTGCTAATGCCAGCTAGGGGCAGTGGTGTCTCAGTGGTGAAGGTACTGGTCTAGTAACCAAAGCATGACGGTTCAAGCCCTGCCACTGCTAAGTTGCCACTGTTCAGCCCCTGAACCCTTAACCCTCAATTACTCAAGTTATGTTCAGTCAGAATTAAAATTCGCTTTGGATAGAAGTGTCAGATAAATGCCATAAAATCTTCCTGCTTGGTCCTTGTTCTTGAAGATGGTTTCAGTATCGTTTCCTACACGCAGTGTGTTATCATCTTGTTACTAACGCATCATCTCACTGCTACATTTGGCATGTTTTGAACTCTGGCTTGCCCACTGAGTGGATTGGTTCCTGTGTGGTAATCGGTCCTGAATGTTTGGAAATGGCACAGAAAGATGTTGTGAATACCAAGTGGTGATTCTTTTGTCTTTTAAATTGCAGTCCAGACTGTGCCAATATCCCATTGGAGGCCTTTGGAGAATGATTTAAACAAGCTATCTGTGGAGCTGTGAGCAGAGTGGGGGTCACATATTATCTTCCCACCACAGGAAATTACACGCTCTCAGAGACAGAAGACGCAGCCTCTACCTCAGTGATTTCTGGGTAGTTATTCGTCTTGATTGGCCTTCAAAAGAATTTAATTAACCTCAAGACAATGAGGCTTCACTAATTGCCATGGTGGGTTTCTCCACACAGAAGCCAGAAAGTCTTCAAGTTTTAAGAGACGTTTCAGTTCAGGCCTTCGGTGTGTTTGTCACTCCTCACTATATACCTGTCAGCCATCCCTCCCTCTCTCTCTCTCCCTCTCTCTCTCTCCCTCTCTCTCTCTCTCTCTCCCTCTCTCTCTCTCCCTCTCTCTCCCTCTCTCTCTCTCTCTCCCTCTCTCTCTCTCTCTCTCTCTCTCTCTCTCTCTCTCTCTCTCTCTCTCCCCCTCTCCTCCACTCTCTCTCTCTTTCAGTTTGGTGATATATGGCTGTTGTAAAGAACTTGCAGCCTTAAAAGTGTCCTGAGGTCACGTTAGCGGCAGGGCCAGGTAAGGATGGGGACCTTCTGGAGCAGATAGTGGTAGAATAGTCTCCCTGGCCTGAGGCCTGTGCTCCATGGCATGCAGGCTCCTTTTCTGGCTATTCTGTTTTCAGTACGAGTAACCTGAACTGCCTGTACCTCTTGCTTTCTCTCTCTCTCCCTCGCTGTCTCTCCTTCTGCTGCATGTGAGAGACAGACAGGACCCTCGTGTGACGTTAGCTTATCTTAAATGGCTTTCTGTGCAGCAGACAGGATCAGGACTAGAGACACACAGCTATGTTCAGCAGAGGAAACGTGACAGGAGCGCTTTTTCCATCCTGGGGACCCTCACAGCCAGAGCTGTGTGTCCCATGCTGCATCTGGAACACATCAGTCTAGTGAATTGGTCAATTTCAGTTTCATTTTGAAACTTCATTTCCACAGTGTGTCTGAGTAAGAGTTTCATGGTGTAGACAGTCGTAGCTGGAAAGCGTGGAAACTGCTGCCTGATTAGCGTAAACGTCCATGAGGGATCTACGGCAGGCCACAGCCGAACCCTAGACACTGAGCTCCAGCGCCTCTGTGACCTCATCCTCACTGGGATAAAAACACTACAGGCGTTTATACAACCTTCAGACAGAATGGCAGATTGTTTCTTTTATTAGGTTGTGATTATTAGGGTCATGACTGCCCCCCTGTAGAAGGGTGACCAGGTCGGGTTTGACCGCCTGTAGAACGATGTCATGGGTCAGGATTGACCCATATACATTTATGGCATTTAGCTGACACGTTTATCCAAAGCGACTTACAATTCTGACTGAACACTACTTGAGTAATTGAGGGTTAAGGGTCTTGCTCAGGGGCCCAACAGTGGCAACCTGGCAGTGGTGGGACTTGAACCAGCAACCTTCTGATTACAACCCTAACCACTGAGCACCACCCCCTGACTCCACTATTTACAGTCAGACTCATTATTTTGGTGTGCATGTGTGTATGTGCGTGCATGTGTGTTCTTCCATGTGTGTGTGCGTGTGCGTGTGTGTGTCTGTGTGTTTGCATGTGCGTGTACGGGGCATCGTTTCTGTAGTCTTTTTGCGTTCATAACAGCAGGTCACCTATGAGCTATCAGTCGTAGCAGTCAGTAATGTGGTTATGGACACAGTGCGGTCTGAAAGGCCTTTATTACAGATGATGTGTGCTGCTGGGGGGAGCAGGACAGCCCACACACACGTGCAACACACACACGTGCAACACACACACGTGCAACACTTGTACAACACACTCGTGCACTACATTAGAGACCTTGTTGTGCATGTAGTGTTGCAGAGGTGCAGTCAAAGTGTCTCCCTCCTCAGGCCGGAAATATTGCCAAGAGTGCTCTGTCTCCCTCTGGGAATGCTGGGAATATCGCCTCTCATACCATCACCTGCTTGCCGCTCAGCCAGACAGCCACGACAGCTCCATGTTTCAGGGCTGGCAGAGACGGCATTGTGCCAGGGCCTAATCCTAATCCTAATCCTAATCCTAACCCAGTGTCTCGCTCTGAAACCTAAACAGATTTTTCGTTTCCTTCTTTATTCCCCAGCAGATGTTCATCCAGTCAATTCGTCCCTGAGTGTGTGTGTGTGTGTGTGTGTGTGTGTGTGTGTGTATACAATTAATTTGCTTATTAAATATTTTGTTTTATTTTCATATCTGGAAATGTTTATGCAGTCATTTGGATTTCTTGTTTACATGTCAACAGTGACAGTGTTGAATAATGGCGTGTCATATCTGGGTCACATTCCCATACTATTAGACATACGACTGTGTGTCTGGAATTACTGTGGCAGACGTCACAGAGGATTCACGTCTTCCTTCCCCAGTAGAGTGCTGATGTGCTTGTCTTGTGCGCTCTCTTCTCGTTATAGCTGTTAGTCGACGGCTTCTCTCTGTGTGTTCCATAAATCCCGATTCCTCCTCCCCAGTAACCCAGTGATCATGATGTGGTGTGATCAAAGGAACCCAGCGATCGTGACACAAAGTGTTCAAAGTAAACAAGTAATCGTGACACGGTGTGATCAAAGGAACCCAGCGATCGTGACACAGTGTGATCAAAGGAATCCAACGATCGTGGCACGGTGTGATCAAAGCCGAACGCTGTGATCTTGTACGTCATTGGCCGCATACAGCACTTCCTGGACATGGTACATGCATGTCAGGTTTGGAGCGTGTGCCAGGGGAACACTCATCTGATCCTTTCTGTCTGCCTCTCTCCATAGATTACGTCCCTAGTCTATAAATAATCTGCGTATTCTTGATTCCTAAAAGTAGCATGAGCAGGAAGGTTCACAGAGCTTTTGAATGCGTTGTATGTCACAAATGGCTCTTTGAGTGAACCTGGATCTCCTAGCAGGTCTGGACGTCCATGACCCACATGCCATTAGTGTGCACCTACGCTCAAGCTCAGCCGTCGCTCCGCTGTGCTCTCTCTGATCCGGCTTTGTGTTTCTCTGTGGGTGGACTTTGGCTGGGGGGGAAGGTTAAGTGTATTTCAGCTCCACAGCTCAGTCCTGACCCAGGATGACAGGCTGGGTTGGCGCTGTGAGAAGCTCTCCAGCTCCTCGCTGTCTCCTCTGGAGAGCAGGCTGTGGTTTTCCCCTGGGCTCATTAACCCAAGGCTGCTGCATCTCCAACATGCCACTTCTCGTCTCCTGCTCTCGCCAGACCGCTGCTGCGCCACTCCAAAGAAATGTCACCTTAACCCTGGTATTACCGGACCAGCGGTGAGGGCCATGCCGCTTCCAGCCTAAAGGGCAAGGTGGACGGTTCTTGGTCGGCTCCCGTTTTTCTCTCGGAGATGTGGAGGAGAAAACTGTACTTTGTGTGTGTGCTAATGGAGAAGGCGCTGCTTGATTCTTCCGGGCTTATGGCAGACAACAACAAAAACACGGCAGAGACCGGAGTGCTCCGCACGACTTCTGACCAGGCCTGCTCGCCTGACTTCATGCTGAGTGTTAGGAGAGTAGTTTTTCTCTTTCTGTTTACATGTTTATTTTAAATTGAAGTGAACAGCTGAGTGTCTGATGTCATGCTGGATATCACTTCCTCTTCCAGCGCTTAATTATGTCTTGTTTGTGACCCAGGACGTGCTGATCTGTGCAAAGATTCAATCTGAGAGAGAGAGAGAGAGAGAGAGAGAGAGGGAGACAGAGAGATAGATAGAGAGAGAGAGAAAAAAAACATCTGAGAGAGAGAGATGGAGAAAGAGAGACATCTGAGCAAGAGATAGAGACATAGAGCGGTAGAGAGAAACGTCTGAGAGAGAGAGAGACATCTGAGCGAGAGAGAGAGCGAGAGATACAGAGAGATAGCGATAGCAGTTGTGTCTGAAGCCGTGGAGAACATGACTTTGACTTTGACAAAGCTGTAATCTTCCATCTGAAAGGCAGCATCATGGCGGCCTGGAGCGTGTGTGCCCTTACGATTACCTCACACTTAAACTCAGAGCCTTGGTAAGCTTTGATCTGGGGAGCGAGCGTGCTTGAAAGAGCAGGAAGAACTTTATACGCAATCAATATTCTGATAATATTCCGGCACCTGTTGCACTGTGTGCGAGTGTGGAATGATGTCCAGCATCACACAAGACGCAGAGACACGTCCCACACTGTCCCTGTAGGTATGGTACAGCATACGCAGGAGGGCAGAATGAAGAACACTCAGTGGTTATTATCAGGAATGAAATTGGCAGCATATAAAATCCAGTAATAAAAATATGCGAAGATGAAGCTCTGGTCCTGAAACTAGAACTAAACTACGCTACTGGTCCTGAGACTAACTAAACTAACCTAACAAACCTAACTAAACTAACATAACTAAACTACTCTACTGGTCCTGAGACTAACTAAACTAACCTAACAAACCTAACTAAACTAACATAACTAAACTACTCTACTGGTCCTGAGACTAACTAAACTAAATAAACTAATCTAACAAACCTAACTATACTAACCTAACTAAACTACCCTAACGGTCCTGAGACTAACTAAACTAAATAAACTAATCTAACAAACCTAACTAAACTAACCTAACTAAACTACCCTACCGGTGCTGAGACTAACTAAACGAAATAAACTAACCTAACTAAACTACAGATATTTTATTTCTGTAACAGCAGCAGTTGAATTGAAGCGAGAGGCAGGGTGCTCTTTATTCTCCATCGGGCTATCAGCGATGGAAGCACTTAACCAAAACACAATTTGCAGAAGAGCTAGTCTTCCTCGGGGTAACACAAATGCTTTACTCGACGTAACATTGAAGGACCACTAATGTGCAGCTCCATCTCCTGGGATCTGTGAGTGGAAATAGTGTAGAGAGTGAATAGGGAACAGGTGAAGCCAATCATAATCGGGGACTGGTAACGGGGCAGGTGTGAGGTTTAATCCATAGCCGGAGTGGGCGTGTCCCCCGTGCTATCTGGCTGACCAACCGTGACAGAACCTCCCCCGAAGACCCCACCAGCCTCCTGGCGTGTGGCTGACCCTGCCGCCGCGGAGCCGGCTTCCAAGGATGTAGCCTGTGGAAGGAGGCGATAAGGTCGGGGTCCAAGATTTGGGAAGCTGGTGTCCAGCACCGCTCCTCTGGCCTGTGCCCCTCCCAATCCATAACGCACCGCATCTGCACACCTCACCACCTAGAGTCGAGCAGGGCCCTCACCTTGTGTGCCAGACCATCTTCCACCCGCAAGGGGGGAGGTGGTGCACCTGAAAGACTGGAAAGTCTGAGAAGCTCGGCTGTTCCCGGGCAGGCCTATGTGGTAGGTGAGCTGGTTAATACACTGCGTGACAGTGTACGGGCCCTCGTACCTTGTGGCTAGCTTCCCATGAGGTCCCGCACGGCCATCTGTCTTTGAAACCCACACCTTCTGTCCAGGTTCATAGAGGGGTGTCTCCCCACGCCTCCTATCCGCCTTCCTCTTATAGACAGCGATGGCCTTGCGGAGCCTCTGATGCACCTCCTCCCACACCTGCTCACTGTGCCAACACCACACCTCCACCACCGGCTGATCTGACTTGGGTGGATTCCAAGGATAGAGCGGCGGTTGGAAACCTAGAACACATTCACAAGCCGTTAAACCCGTCGCTTCATGACGTAGGGAATTCTGGGTGTACTCTGCCCAAGGGAGGTCGGTACTCCAGGTCTCTGGCTGGTCTTGGCAATGTGCCCTCAGATATCTACCCAGTTCCTGGTTCTCTTTCTCTACCTGCCCATTGGCTTGAGGGTGGTAGCCAGATGTCAGGCTGACCATGACGTTCAGTTTCCCCAGCAATTCCCTCCACACCTTTGACGTGAATTGCAGGCCCCTGTCGGACACGATGTCCTCTGGCAGTCCAAACACTCGGGAGACCTGGTGGAAGAGCAGTCTCCCATGCAGTGGGTAGACCTTTCAGTGATAGGAATCTCACCATTTTTGAAAACCGGTCCACAATCACCAAGTGTGGCCTTCTGAAACAGGTAGGCCAGTAACAAAGTCTATAGCGAGGTGGGACCAGGGTCTAGGAGGAGTAGGTAGAGGAAGTAGCTTACCTGTAGGCGGTGTGCGAGGTGTTTTGCTGTGGCCACATACCTGACAACCTCTCGGCTCATGGCAGGCCGCCAATAGCGAGCACTTAAGAGTTGTGTGGTACGGGTTGCCTCTGGGTGTCCCCACGGAGGTGTGTGCACAAGCGATCAGGGCTCGCCGGTGACAGAGAGGCACAAAGAGATGGTCAGGTGGACAGTGCAGGTGTGGGTTTGCTGCAGCTATTTGCTGGTTAGGTCCCATCTTAGAGTGGCCAGGAAGCAGGTGCGTGACAGGACCAGCTCTGGTGGATTGGGCTTCTGCGTGGTGTTGACGCGAGAGGGCGTCCTTCCTCACGTTTTTTGCACCTGGTCAGTAGGTCACGCGGAATGCAAACCTCGAGAAGAGCGACCACCGGGCTTGTCTGGAATTGAGCCTCTTGGCGGTCTGGAGGTATTCCAGATTCTTGTGGCCTGTAATGACCAAAACGGGGTGCCGTGCTCCCTCCAGCCAGTGTCTCACTCCTCGAAAGCTAGCTTCATGGCGAGGAGTTCGCGATTTCCCACGCCATAGTTCCTCTCCACAGGGTTAGTTTCTTAGAGAAGTACGCAATGGGCTTTAACTGTCGTGGAGGGGAATCTGGCCTCACTCAGCAGCCTGAACGTTCTTATTCTGCTCGCTGTATGAAAGAGCGACTCGCTACGCTGACAGTAGAATGTTGTGTAAATGTTACAGCTGTTACACTACCCAGATTTCTGAAATGGTTTGGTTTGATACATGATATAGTAGTCACTTTATAACACAAAGTAACACAAGTGCTTGTAATGCAATCCGACGCTAACAGCACGGCTTTCAAATTACCCTCATGAAGATTTCTCATTCCAATAATCTTTTCCTGGACTCTTGCTTTGGTTCAGAAGGTCACGTTCAAATCAGCCAGGGGGACGGCTTTGATGCAAACCGCTGAGTCAGCTCACGCAGTTCCTCAGATTCGTTTTGAAACTAAAGTTTCTCCAGTTTCTCCAGAAGCCAGTCAAGGCACCAGAGGGGAAGAGAAACTGGAAGACACGTGTCTCAGTGAGATTCCTCACACTGACTCATTACTGAATTACACTGACTCACACTGAGTCATTACTGAATTACACTGCACCAAACCAGATAATTACTGAATCACGCTGACTCACACTGAGTCATTACTGAATTACACTGCACCAAACCAGATAATTACTGAATCACGCTGACTCACACTGAGTCATTACTGAATTACACTGACTCACACTGAGTCATTACTGAATTACACTGCACCAAACCAGATAATTACTGAATCACGCTGACTCACACTGAGTCATTACTGAATTACACTGACTCACACTGAGTCATTACTGAATTACACTGCACCAAACCAGATAATTACTGAATCACGCTGACTCACACTGAGTCATTACTGAATTACACTGCACCAAACCAGATAATTACTGAATCACGCTGACTCACACTGCATCATTACTGAATTACACTGACTCACACTGAGTCATTACTGAATTACACTGCACCAAACCAGATAATTACTGAATCACGCTGACTCACACTGAGTCATTACTGAATTACACTGACTCACACTGAGTCATTACTGAATTACACTGCACCAAACCAGATAATTACTGAATCACGCTGACTCACACTGCATCATTACTGAATTACACTGACTCACACTGAGTCATTACTGAATTACACTGCACCAAACCAGATAATTACTGAATCACGCGGACTCACACTGAGTCATTACTGAATTACACTGCACCAAACCAGATAATTACTGAATCACACTGACTCACACTGAGTCATTACTGAATCACGCTGACTCACACTGAGTCATTACTGAATTACACTACACCAAACCAGATAATTACTGAATCACGCGGACTCACACTGAGTCATTACTGAATTACACTGCACCAAACCAGATAATTACTGAATCACGCTGACTCACACTGCATCATTACTGAATTACACTGACTCACACTGAGTCATTACTGAATTACACTGCACCAAACCAGATAATTACTGAATCACGCGGACTCACACTGAGTCATTACTGAATTACACTGCACCAAACCAGATAATTACTGAATCGCACTGACTCACACTGAGTCATTACTGAATCACGCTGACTCACACTGAGTCATTACTGAATTACACTACACCAAACCAGATAATTACTGAATCACGCGGACTCACACTGAGTCATTACTGAATTACACTGCACCAAACCAGATAATTACTGAATCACGCTGACTCACACTGCATCATTACTGAATTACACTGACTCACACTGAGTCATTACTGAATTACACTGCACCAAACCAGATAATTACTGAATCACGCGGACTCACACTGAGTCATTACTGAATTACACTGCACCAAACCAGATAATTACTGAATCGCACTGACTCACACTGAGTCATTACTGAATCACGCTGACTCACACTGAGTCATTACTGAATTACACTACACCAAACCAGATAATTACTGAATCACGCGGACTCACACTGAGTCATTACTGAATTACACTGCACCAAACCAGATAATTACTGAATCACGCGGACTCACACTGAGTCATTACTGAATTACACTGACTCACACTGAGTCATTACTGAATTACACTGCACCAAACCAGATAATTACTGAATCACGCTGACTCACACTGAGTCATTACTGCTCTCTGTTTGGCTTTCTGTGGTTATCCACACCTTTCCACGACAGCCCTGTGCAGTGTGAGTGAAACAGTGAAATAGAGATTCACCTCATCTCTGCACATGTGTGTTGGTCTCTACAAATGTGTGTTAGGCCCCCACCATGTGTGTTAGTCTCTCCACACGTGTGTTGATCTTTCCTTATGTCTGTTGGTCTCTCTATGTGTGTGGTGGTTTCTACACGTGTGTATTGGTCTCTCCACGTGTGTTGGGCCCCAACCATGTCTGTTGGTCTCTCCATGTGTGTGGTAGGCTCCCACCATAAGCAGTATATGTGTGTGTGTGTGTTTGTGTGTGTGTCTATATATATATATATATATATAAACATGTCACAGCATATACATTTATACATATATAACGATCTATAAAGATCTTTAGTGAGATTCACTAACTAGTCAACATTTAACTCCTAGTTATAGAATTCAGCTCAGTCACGTCTGCAGTGGTACAGATGACGGTCATTAACTGGTGTCCTTTAACTGGTGTCGTTTAACTGGTGTCGTTTAACAGGTGTCCTTTAACTGGTGTCGTTTAACTGGTGTCGTTTAACAGGTGTCGTTTAACTGGTGTCGTTTAACTGGTGTCCTTTAACTGGTGTCATTTAACTGGTGTCCTTTAACAGGTGTCATTAACAGGTGTCGTTTAACTGGTGTCGTTTAACTGGTGTCGTTTAACTGGTGTCGTTTAACAGGTGTCGTTTAACTGGTGTCCTTTAACTGGTGTCGTTTAACAGGTGTCGTTTAACTGGTGTCCTTTAACTGGTGTCGTTTGCCAGTATGAAGGGTTGTTGGCTTGCTTTATGTTTCTTTGCACAAAAGGATGTTAGTTTGAGGAAGAGCAGCATGTCAGAGCTGCTAATGTGTGATTGATGCCTCCGTATGAGGCGTCTTGCTCTGGGTTTTTCTGAGCTCTACTGTGAGGGTGTCAGGGCTGGAGAATATCTCAACAACAGAAGATCAATAAAAGATGATTTATGAGCTATTTTCCCAACGTGCTGTAACAGTGCCATTGGGTTGTGAGTCTGATCGCAGTCTGATCTCTATATCCAAAATGCCAGCATTTTGACAGCAAGATTTTCCTCTGCACCTAAAATAAGAGGAACAAATCAGTGTGTAATTATGAGTCATGTCATCTGATATTAATAGCTACTCCCTCCTGGGGCTGTTTATGACAGTGGGGCTTTTCAATCGCTAATCTGAAAGAAACAGCACATCTCAAGAAGTGAATGTTTTACTGCTACTAGTAGTCAGTAAGAGTGAGTGTGTTGGGAAGCAGAGTGTGAGTGTTGAGAAACAGCGAGTGTGTTTTTAGAAGCAGAGTGTGTGTATTGAGAAACAGAGTGTGTGTTGAAGCAGAAAGTGTTTCTCTCTGACGTGTTCCAGATGATTCATGTTTCACTGTGTTTCAAATGACACATCGTTCATTTTCTGCAGTTTTCTATTAAGATGAATGAACGTGAGTGTGAGGAGGTGAATGAACGTGAGTGTGAGGAGGTGAATGAACGTGAGTGTGAGGAGGTGAATGAACGTGAGTGTGAGGAGGTGAATGAACGTGAGTGTGAGGAGGTGAATGAACGTGAGTGTGAGGAGGTGAATGAACGTGAGTGTGAGGAAAAAGGAATGACACAACAAATATTTAAAGGTTCACTCATAAAAATAAATTGTCATGTTTCTTCCAGCAGGTCAGTGAGGTCATGGACACCCTACTGTTTTTGTTTTTTTTTGTTTTTGCTTTTCTTTTTTGCTTTTTTGTTTGTTTGTTTGTTTGTTTGTTTAATGCCTTTATTGTTGTAAACAAGAATTTCAATGATTTGACAAGAATCTGTCCATGTACTCACAGCACTCACAATACTCACAATACTCACAGAACTCACAATACTCACAGCACTCACAATACTCACAATACTCACAGCACTCACAATACTCACAGCACTCACAACACTCACAGCACTCACAATACTCACAGCACTCACAATACTCACAGAACTCACAATACTCACAGCACTCACAATACTCACAATAGTCACAGCACTCACAATACTCACAATACTCACAGCACTCACAATACTCACAGAACTCACAGCGTTCACAATACTCACAGAACTCACAGCACTCACAATACTCACAGCACTCACAATACTCACAATACTCACAGCACTCACAATACTCACAGAACTCACAGCGTTCACAATACTCACAGAACTCACAGCACTCACAATACTCACAGCACTCACAATACTCACAATACTCACAGCACTCACAATACTCAAAGCACTCACAATACTCACAATACTCAGCACTCACAATACTCACAGCACTCACAATACTCACAGCACTCACAATACTCAAAGCACTCACAGCACTCACAATACTCACAGCACTCGCAATACTCACAATACTCACAGAACTCACAATAGTCACAGCACTCACAATACTCACAGCACTCACAATACTCACAGCACTCACAGCGCTCACAATACTCACAGCACTCACAATACTCACAGCACTCACAATACTCAAAGCACTCACAATACTCACAGCACTCGCAATACTCACAATACTCACAGCACTCACAATACTCACAGCACTCACAATACTCGCAGTATCCACAGTAGTCACAGCACTCACAAACCCAGTGTCAAGTGTCACAGGAGGCTAAGACATTGAGCCCAGCTATAAATGTTAAGCACTGTTCTCCTGTGTATATTAAAGCTGTGGAATTGATTTGGCCTGTAAAGAATCCAAGACACATGGAGAGGCCTGTGTGCTCGAACAGCAGAAAAGGAGAGGGGGGGGGGGGGGAGAAAGAGGGA
>NC_137502.1:1220000-1245000 GCF_041902795.1 Electrophorus electricus | reverse complement strand
ACATAAACACACACATACACATACACCCACACACGCACACACACACACATAAACACACGCACACACGCATACACACATACACATACACCCACACACACACACATACACCCACCCACACACACACACACGCGCACGCACGCACATACACACACACACACACACACACACACACACACATGCATACACACGCACACACACACACATAAACACACGCACGCACACACATACACATATACTCACATACACCCACACAGGCATACACACATACACATACACCCACACACACACACACACATACACACATACACATACACCCACACACACACACACACACGCGCGCACGCACATACACACACACACACACACATACATACACACACACACGCACACACACACATATACACACACACACACACACACACATATGCACATACACGCATACATACACACACACCCACACACACATACACAAATACACACATGCACACGCACGCACATACATACACATAAACACGCACACACACATCCACACACACAAACACACACACACAAATACACACGTATACATGCCCACACACATACACATATACACACAAACACACACGTCTTGCTGTCATGTGAACATTGGGAACATTGGGAAGTAACATTGGGAGCTCCAGTGCCTCCCTGGTGTCTCAGTAACACTGCAGTGTGAACATGCATCTGCTGTTCTGGGTTCTGGATCGGTTCTGGGCTCATCTGATGGAGGGGCTCGTTATGACTGGTTGGGTTTCACACAGTAGAATTGAGCAGTTCCGTACATCACTTCTCTGAGCGGGTTTGCCACAGGTTAGAGGCTGGGGTTCATCCATTTACCACCGAGTAGTAAACGTTACTGAACAGAAGAAGGTCGCATTCTGGACCACACGCACGACGTCGGGAGCACACCTGTCTTGCACTGATCTCCAGACCTTCACTCTCAGGATGACCAGTCGTGGCTTCTCTGGATTGCTTCTGAAAACAGCTTTCACACTTGACCAAATGTATCAAAGTTGCAGAGCAAGTGGTGCTGGTCTGGAATAGAGTGTGAAAGCACTGGTGTTGCACTCCCAGCTCAAGGGTAGAGAGCAGATCCGTTTAACGGGAATCAACCAGGGTAGTGTGTTAAACACACAACACACCACCACGGTCAGCGTTGTCTCTGTGGTAACTCAGCAACAAGCAGGGTTTGTGGTGTTTGTCTTCTAATGTAGCCCAATAAACCCACACACTGTGTTCTGTGTGTGTGTGTGGGGGGGGGGTGTATGTGGTTGTGTCTGTGTGTGTGGGTATGTGATTATGTGTGGTGTGAATTTGGGTATAAGCCCATGTATTTGAGTGGTCTCAGTTTTCAGTAAATCTACTGTAGACAACCGTCCCGATCCTGACCAGAGATTCACCTCCATCCGTCTCCATCAGGAGCCATTTCACTCTAAATCGAGTGTGTGTGTGTGTGTGTGTGTGTGTGTGTGTGTGTGTGTGTGTGTGTGTGTGTGTGTGTGTGTGTGACCACAACAGGGAGAAAATCCATAGTTTCTCTTCCCGTGCACCTCTCAGAGATAAAGCACTTCAGTGTGTGTTTGCTTTCTGTGGACACCATAAATAATGTATGAAGGTCCTGAGGGCACTACAAACACACACACACCATGTGAGGGTCCAGACGGATCTCACTGACACACACACACGCCGTGTGAGGGTCCAGACGGTTCTCACAGACACGTAAGTCCTGCCTTCAGTACCACACACACACATACACACACACACACACACACACACACACACTCCACCAGCAGCAGGACGATCCTCATTGCCAGAGAGACCACGTTAGATGGTGATCTCCTTTCCCTGATGCCGTGATCTGTGGGTACGCTGAGACTCAGGAGGCTGTTGTGGAAACTCCGCCCATCCCTGAGATCAGACAGCAGGGTGATGTGCACATTGTGCATGCAAACAGAGTTCTCGCACAGGCAGACAGACGCTTGCACCGCCCATCACAGGACACCAGAACACACGCTACAGATGCTGAATATGGAATTCACACAAAGTTGGGATGGCCACAGTGACCCCTTTTGGTCACTATTAGAACTGCGCCCCAAAGACAGGCCTTCAGGGTCCATTATCTTGCAATAGCAGAGTGGATTCCCTGTACGGGCTAATATAGCACTGTAGATCCATGTGATGGGTAGAAAGTAAATATATAAATATAGTAAATATATAAACATATAAATAAGAGCCCATCTGTCTGTTGGAGATTACTGTTGACTTTCTGATTTTACTATTACTTGTTGTATTGGGTTACTGATGAACAAATTGATTATGTGCAATTTAGGGACCTGGATTCTTCTCTGTAGAAAATATGCATCAATATAATAATTTAAAATAACTTAAAATGCAGAAACTATTTTTGCTTCACTCTTCAGCTCTTTAACGTGCTTCATTTTTGCTTTTCTTATTATCTTTGTGTCTGTGGAGGGAAAAAAGCACCTAGCTTCCTGTTTCCTGCAGATTAAGCACACAGTGAGATGCAGTGAGACACAGTGACATGCAGTGAGATGCAGTGAGATACAGTGAGACACAGTGAAATGCAGTGAGACACAGTGAGCCACAAATGTGAAGGGCCTGAACAGTATCTTACATCCACGGTCTGATCAAAGATCCCGCGAGAGGAAGAGTAATTAGCCCACAAACAGGGAACTAAGGCTGGAGCTCCTGTCCATCGTCATGCACAGCTGACGGCTCCTCCGCGGATATTTAAATCTGTCGTCCAGCCTGCTGCTTTATGCCTGTCGTGCACTGCAGAGAACGTGAATCTCGAGTGGGGAGGGGAGAAGCCATCAGCCCCGATTTAGCAGCTTCTGTTTTTAATCCCTTTGTTCCGATGTGACATTCCTGGGGCTCCTCACTGGGTTTTCCTTTAATTTATTCCAGAATTCCACTTGGGGGAATTATAGTGTTGTGTAGGAGACAGTAATCTGAATGGACGACTCAAAAGGCTTTTGTAGTTTGGCAGAAGAATCCAGTGCGGGGCAAGTGCTATAGAGGAGGGGCGGGGCTGTGCAGGTGGGGTGGGGCTGTGCAGGTGGGGCGGGGCTGTGTCGTTAGGGAGAGCTGAGGAGCTGTGGATCAGTATGTATTCACAGCACAAAGGCAGGCACAGAGTACAGAGTCCACAGCATGAAGTGTGGTCACCTTTTAGTTAAGGCAGTGGTAGCTCAATGGTTAAGGTAATTGACTTGTAATTGGAAGGTTGTGGGTTCAAGCCCCACTACTGTTATTGTTGGCCCCCTGAGCCAGACCCCTAACCCTCAATTGCTCAAGTTGTAATCAGTCAGAATTGTAAGTTGCTTTGGATAAAAGTGTCAGCTAAATGCCATAAATGTAAATCTGTTGAAGTGCTTTTGAGTGGAGGAGGAGGCTATGGGAGTCAGTGGTGAAGGTACTGGACTAGTAAGCAGAAGGTTGCCAGTTCAAGTCTTGCAGGTAAATGTAGTTTAAATGCCATAAATGTGTGAAGTTGCTGTGCCAGAGGTCAAAGGTCATCATGTTAGCGTGATACTAAAGGGAGGATGCATCGCTGCTGTAGTTTGCTGTCTCCACACCTTCCCCACACAGGCATGTGTGGGCTTTTCACAGCTTCCTAATGCTGTTTGCCTCCTGGCAAGTGATGTTGGGGTGTGTGTGTGTAGGAGCTATTCAGATCCATCTCTTGTCTGAATAAAGTGAATTGCTTTGCTTCTGTATTTTCATGTTTGCCCTCCTGCCCTGTATGTGTAAGGACACGTAGGGTCTGGTTTAGTCTTGTTATGTTTCTAAACTGCATTTTGTAACGTAGAGCTTTTCCATCAGCTTCTAAACGTTGTTCCTTTTTTATTCCGCTTTCAGATTCACCCAAAAATACAAAAGTGAGCAGTTGAAAAAGATATAAAACAAATAAATAAATAAATGAGAGAAAAATCAATAGTTCTTCCTCTTCACTTCCTCTTCAGTATTCCCCACATCGGATCTGGCACACACGATCGGCACAGAATTTCCAAGGCCTACAGGACAATTCATTTCTGAATGTCTCACGGAATTACAGCCCGCATTTGTCAGAACTGGTCCTTAATCACGTTTGGGGAGGAAGAGCTATGGAAGAGAAAGAGAGGGAGACAACGAGAAATAATGGAGACACTGAGCAATATTGGAGAAACTGAAGCAGACCCGCACTATTGCCTGTGCATCTTCACCCAGTGTACAGTAGTCGTGTTTATTTATTTATTATTTTAAATATTAGTAATAATTGGTTTTTAACATGGAGTAATAAACAGTCTCCCTTGTGGGAAACAACTCAACAGTGGGACCAGTTTTACTGATCCAGACAGAAGTCATGTGTGGTACTTTTGAGTTACACTTCTGAAACATTACGGGTGTAAGACGTCGTTCAACATTTGGTACGTAACTCATTTGTAAGCATCACTTCTATAAAGACCGTATGAAGGAGATAATACCAGCTAACAGTGTGTTTTCACACAGCAGCTCCGCTGTGAACCAGGCAGATCGTCTTTCATGGGTGACGTGGTTCTAGATGTCTGTAAAGATTTAACATCGGAGTTTGAAAACTGAAAGTTTTCACTTGAGGGGATTTAAAGATGATTTTGAGCTGACGTGTATATGATGGCATTTGTATTTTGACAAATTCAGGGCAACTTTAAGTCACTGGATTCTGTCTTTGTCCACTCACTACATCTCTCTCTCTCTCTCCTCTCTCTCTCTCTCTCTCTCTCTCCTCTCTCTCTCTCTCTCTCTCTCTGTCTCTCTCTCTCCCTCTCACTCTCTCTCTCCTCTCTCTCTCTCTCTCTCTCTCTCTCTCTCTCTCTCTCTCTCTCTCTCTTTCTCTCTCTCTCTCTTTTCTCTTTTCTCATCTTTCTTTCTTTTAGGCCTGTAAATTCTACTGAACTTATCTGTGGTCCTCTTGCAACACTGAAGAATATCTACAAACCCATCCCTCATCACAAGACAGGCAACAGAAGAGGACCCCTGTCCCATTTTTACCCCCTCACTCACCCCCCTCACCCCCATTTCTGCCTCTGTTCTCTTTTTCTGCTCTTTCCCATACTGGCCTGCACCTTCATCACCCCCCTCCCCCATACCTCTGGACTGTCATGGACGTCACCACCTGCTGAATGAACTCTCCTTGGATAAGGGATTCCTGGATGTGGGGGGCAGTTAGACTTTCTGATGTGTTTTCTTTGTCTGCCTGTTCACTAATGTAAGGCTGTTAGAGAGGGTGTAGGCTGACTGGTGTAGGCTGTTAGAGAGGGTGTAGGCTGACTGGTGTAGGCTGCAGAGACTGTGTTTTCTTAGGGCAAGGTGGTCGCCAAAAGCCTTCAATGTTTAAAGTCAAATCTCTGGAGTCTTTATTTTTTGTTCTGGTTTTTAATGCATTAGTTGTTATGGAGTGGAATATTATCTTTATAGTAACGGTGTTAAATGGTGGGGAAGGTACACTATATATATTTGATTTTTTTACCATTGTACAAATTTATTAACTTATGTCATTTGACTGCAGACTCTTCAACTACCCCTCATGAATAAAAAAATGAAACTTGTATCTTTTTTGCGAATTTAGACAGTTTCTAATGCTATCCATGTATGTCTTTTTCATGTACTAGCTCCAGTTTTGTTTAGTTTTTCCTGAGAATGTGTGGTTGTATCTGGATTCATAAACTGATTAGCAGACAGGCAGTCTGTCTGGTCTGGTCTATAATGGGCCAACACTAGTCCCCTCTCCCCTGGAAGGTCGTTGGTCCAGTGGTTGGTTTTTTTGCGCTTGTGAGAAGAGGATTAAAAAAAAGAAAAAATGTTTGTGTGGACGATCCTGTAAATCCTGCTAAAGCAAAACAATGACGTTCTGAACCAGTTATGTCTGTCTTTTGCACTAATTTAATAAAACCGTTACTGTACTTCCCACCACTTCAACCGTCTTTATGTTGTAAAACCCAGACTCCATACACAACAGCCTCCTTTGCACACAAACAGCGTGACGTGTTCCTCCCACTGAAAACCCCGGAAAGCAAATGGATCCTGACGTTGAAGTAAAAGATTGGAAGTACAGTGCCCTCCCAGCGAGAGTGTCACACAGCTCAGCTCTGCACACATACTCGGGCTCTCCAGTGAGTGTGGACTCCAACAGCAGGCGACTCACAAAGACCACCGTGTGGAGACCTCAGACAGAACGCAGTTAAAGACATTTAAAATACGTTTGGGCAGGTTATGACTTGTAAAAGATTTTTGTTGTATTGAAAGTTGCTAAGTCACAAGTCTTACTCTCGTGGGTATGCAGTGAATATTTTGTGCTTCATGTGATACCAGTAGAGTCACTGATGTCTCAGGGTTTGTGTTCAGAGCTGCCAGTCTGGGAACATGTTGGGAAAGTGAGTGTTCATGTTTGTGGAGTAATGTGTACATCACTGAACCTCTCAGCTGCACTATGCGACGCTTCCCCGTGTTAAACCGCGCAGCTACGTTGGAAACCAGTTCACCTTTGCACAAAGGGCCTTAAAGAGCGACAAACAGTGTCAAATAGTTTCGTTTTCTAAACGTTTATTAAGCACCTTGTTCTTTCTTTTGCTGTCAGGTGTTTACCTACTTGCCACATGAGCACACCCTAACCCACAACACCACCCACACCACCACTTACTGCACCACCCACAGCACCATCCACACCACCACACCCTAACCCACTCCACCACCACCCACAACACCACCTCAACATAACACACGGTATCACCCACACCACCACCCACAACACTACCTACAACACCACCCACATCACCACCATTCCCTAACCCACAACACCGCCCATAGCACCACCACACTCAAGCAAAAGGAAGAAATCTGTGAATAAGAACTATTTGAGAACAGAAAAAGTCTAATAATCAGGAGAGCCCTAGAATAGGAAGCGTCCTAGAACAGGAAGCGTCCTAGAACAGGAAGCGTCCTAGAACAGGAAGCATCCTAGAACAATGAGCTATTGTCTCCACAAATGTGTCATCTTTCATTGCCTCCTCCTTTCCTCTTCAATTCCAACTCACTTTTTCCACCTCAGTTCTTAATCACACTATGGACATGGTAAACAGGGGCTTGGCATTTGGCTTCCTGTCTACAGTCTCCAGCTTGTCATGGAAACGACGCTTGTGAGAGCACAAGAGCTAGTTTATGACCAGCAGGCTGTGAATCAATAACTGATCCCAGTGTGGCATTAGGGGGAGAGTAATGAAACGTAATTGGAGCATGAGCTTGGGCCCCATCAGCACTTGCAGCAGACGAGACGCATTTATGAAACATTCATGCTCCGATCTGCTCTGGGAGACAATGAAAAAAGTAAAACTTCCTAGATTCATATCTGCTTGATGCGCAGAATTTCCAAGGTTAACCTCAAGCATGACAAACTTCTGAGATTCCCCTCTGGTCAGTGTGTGGGACTTTGGTCCTACTCAGAAGTGTTCGTGATGTGTTTTGCATGTCTTGTGAAGTCCTGGGATTTCTAATTAGGTCATCTCACCTGAGTCCCAGATAAAAAGATCAGTGGGAAACAACACCTGCACTTCAAGGTTCCTGAATACCTCAGCTGTTATCTGATATCGGTGTAAATGTACACTGACAAAAAAAAACACAATTCCTTGAATGTTTTTTTTCCTCCATAGTCACCAATACACGGCCTGTATCAGCATACTAAGAGTTCTGATCATTATCTTGTGAGTTTCCTCTTGCCTTGATGTCAGCCTCACACTGCTCTCATACACTTTCTAATGACCAGAAGGAACAGCCTCTCATGCATTCTGCTCTGTCCCACATTCTCTTTTCATGCCTGACCACACGCGGTTGTAGGGGTAGTCCCTCTCCTTTCTCAACACGGATCCACACTCATTACTCCTCACTAAATCCCTGCTCAGCTCTTACACACTAGAGCATGCCCAGATCACCGTGCCAGGGTCACTGAGCATGGGTGTTTTGGCCCTGCTGTAGGTGTGTTGTTTTCACATCTTTGTTTAGAGTATGCTATGCCCAGCACATATCTACACGTATTCTGTGATGCTTTATGGAGCCCCTTTCGTGTGTCTGAGACTAGACACTTTATCAGTGATGGACATGATATTAATGACATAGTCAGAAGCCAGTGAGGAAAAATGTTTATGAGGAAATATGTTTAGAAATTATGTTCAGCATGGACTGGTTCGTCTCCGGTTTCAGAAATACTGGCACGTCTGATTTCCATGTGCACCATTCTGCTTCTAATAAAGTTTGTAATTCAACATCAGAGTAGTGGAGTTAATTCCATGAACATATTCACCAGACACGTTATTAAGAGCAGCTGTGCTCAGTCATGTGATCATCTAATCAGCCAATCGTGTTACAAGAGCATAATGAGCAAAATTGTCCTTTAGAAAGTGGAAAAACTGAGCTCAGTGAGTTTGAACATGGTGGGGGTGTTGGCTCCAGATGTTCTAATTAGAATATTTCAGTCCATAGAGTTTACACAGAATGGTGCGAAAAGGGCGATAAAAAGGTTTTTTTAAAAACTCATCCAGAGTGGCATTTCTGTTGGTGCACACGTTATGTTGAGAGAAGTCTGGGAGTGAGTGTTCAGAAGTCTGGGAGTGTTCAGAAGTCTGGGAACGTTCCGAAGTCTGAGAGTGTTCAGAAGTCTGGGAACGTTCCGAAGTCAGAGAGTGTTCAGAAGTCTGAGAGTGTTCTTAAGTCTGAGAGTTGTCCAAGCTATCAGCACAGCTATGGTACTTCAAATAACCACTTTACACTTTATAACTTTATGACCAGGGTGAGCACTAACACATCTCAATCTTAGGTTCCTCTCCTGTTATCTGAGATTAATGCACACAAGCTCACCAAGACAGAGCACTGAAACACTGGAGACATGTTGTCTAGTCTGGTGAGTCTTGGTTTCTGTTTTAGGGTTGGAATTTAGCATAAATAACATGAATCACTGGTAGGTGTACCAGTCTGGTCAGGTGTGAGGTGAGGTCATAGGTATACCAGTCTGGCCAGGTGTCTGGTGAGGTCATAGGTGTACCAGTCTGGCCAGGTGTCTGGTGAGGTCATAGGTATACCAGTCTGGCCAGGTGTCTGGTGAGGTCATAGGTGTATCAGTCTGGCCAGGTGTCTGGTGAGGTCATAGGTGTACCAGTCTGGTCAGGTGTGAGGTGAGGTCATAGGTATACCAGTCTGGCCAGGTGTCTGGTGAGGTCATAGGTGTACCAGTCTGGCCAGGTGTCTGGTGAGGTCATAGGTGTATCAGTCTGGCCAGGTGTCTGGTGAGGTCATAGGTATACCAGTCTGGCCAGGTGTCTGGTGAGGTCATAGGTGTATCAGTCTGGCCAGGTGTCTGGTGAGGTCATAGGTGTACCAGTCTGGTCAGGTGTGAGGTGAGGTCATAGGTATACCAGTCTGGCCAGGTGTCTGGTGAGGTCATAGGTGTACCAGTCTGGCCAGGTGTCTGGTGAGGTCATAGGTGTACCAGTCTGGCCAGGTGTCTGGTGAGGTCATAGGTGTACCAGTCTGGCCAGGTGTCTGGTGAGGCCATAGGTGTACCAGTCTGGCCAGGTGTCTGGTGAGGTCATAGGTGTACCAGTCTGGCCAGGTGTCTGGTGAGGTCATAGGTATACCAGTCTGGCCAGGTGTGGTGTTGTGAGGTTGAAGCCGCAGGTTTGGTATTAATGGTTTTTGAAGAGAATCTGTTAATAATTGAGGAACTTAAAATTCAGTTGTCACCTTCCTGTACTGTTTGGAACCTGCTGAGAGGTGCTTCCTAACACCATCTCACTTTTCCTAACACCACCTCACTTTTCCTAACACCACCTCACGTTTCCTAACACCACCTCTCTTTCATCTCTTGTTTTTCTCTATTTTTTTCAGGATGTGTTTTGTAGTGGGCATGAGTGACTGCTGTGTTGTGCTTGGAGGTGCTATACATTATCCCTGCATTTACTTTATAGCAACATAGTCATTTGTGTGGTGCTAAAATTATTCTCTGTTTATGTCTCTGTAAAACATAGCACTTTATTATATCATTATTTTACTGTTGTGACAGTAACAGTATGTACTGTTCAGTAATGTATTAATAAATTCACTTGTACAACTGCATAAGTTTAGTGCTATTAGTGAAATTAGTGAAATTTTAACCAATACAGCGAGTTTCCTTCAATCGTGTACAAGGTGCAGCCTTGACACGCACCCACCAGCTTCTTAAAAAATAATTCAGCTAGAACTCACTACCTCTCTATCCTTAAATAACTGTCTAAACAAATTTCAATCAGGATTTTGGCCTCCTCCTAGTACTGAGACGGCTCTAATTAATGTAATTAATGACATTTGTTTAACGACTCTGGGAATGTGCAGGGCCAGCTGTTAGTCTCTGCATAACTAAACCGTATCCCATAAAACAACGTAAAATGAATGTCGATATTTTTGCTATAAACACAAGTTCTCTATAGACAGGTTTGAATTGCCTCTTTGGTCATCCTCGGACCACATAAAGTATTTATCTACAGCTCATGTAGCGTTTGGTCTCTTACGTTGTGCCTCATGTACAAATCTTTTCAAACTCCAGCTAATCAATGTTTATTTGCAGACAACAGGATTAATTTGATCTGGTTAACAGCATAACCTGCATTACAACAGACGCACACCACTGTAGTCGATGCGGCAGGGCAAATCAGACCCGTGTGGAGTAGCTGTCTAGGGTAGTTCTCTACAGTAAGCTCTCTGTTGTTTGGACCAATTTCACGTAGCTGTCTGGGGTGGCCGTCTGATGTTTGGGGCAGTCTGGGGTAGCCGTCTGGTGTCTGGGATAGCCATCTGGGGTAGCTGTCTGGTGTTTGGGACAGTCTGGGGTAGCCTGGGGTAGCCATCTGGGGTCGCCGTCTGGTGTTTGGAACAGTGGTCTAGTTCTCCATATTTTTCTCTACCCTGCCCGAAACAGTAACTATCCATTAATGTTGTCCTGTTTTACTCTTCAGCTTCTTGTTGATGTGCAATCATCATCATCATCCTCGTGTGGAGTTCTGCTGTAGCGCTGAGCTCTTGTTCACTGTTTGAGATGAGGACGACGCTGCTGTGTAGTGGGACTGTGCTGATCTCATGTAAGCAGATGCAGCTTCTTTGAGTCTGTGAGTGTTGGCAGGCTGAACGACAGTGCTGTTACCTTCCTTTGCCTGTAGTGGCAGCGGCTTGGCTGTAGAACGGTTACAGTGTCCTGTGTTGTATTCTGCCGTGTAGTTGTCAAGTCCAGAGACACTTGTTTTCCTTAGCATAGTAAGATGCATAAAACACTACTGTGACAGACCACAGATACTCACACAGAAAACGTGGCGTTCCTCTTAGCAGAGATGTCTTGCATTAGCATGCGTTCGATGACACTTCACCACTTTGGCTTCTACTTAACAACCTGTCTTTGGCACCCCACTACGCTCCTGGTGGGGAATGAAGTTCTGTTCAAGAGCTCAGTAACTCCGCACAGAAAATCATATCAGCGGTTGTTTGGAATACCTGCGCCATTTGCAGTCTGTAAGCTGACGTGCAGTCTTATCAGCAGAGTGCCTCACTGTTCTCTCATCTCCAGCACGAGGTGTCCTGTGCCAAGTATGATTCTATCTGTAAAGAACTCCATAAAGGCCTGATTCCTTTTAAGCTGTGGTTATTCAGATCGGGTTGTGTTGTGTAGCAGGTCTGCATCACACACCTTCACACGCACACACCTTCATGGGCTTGCGCCCATGTACACACCTTCATATACACACACACATGCAAAACGTCATGCACGCACGCCTTTTAAGCTGTGGTTATTCAGATCGGGTTGTGTTGTGTAGCAGGTCTGCATCACCATCTTTTGGGTTTTTTATGGGGTTTTTTAAAGCAATGTTTTTCCTTCAATATTGTCTGTGTCAAATGACTAGATGTTGAGATGTAGGGATGTCTGTAAGTATGTGTGGGTCTCTGTGCGTGTGTGATTGTATGCGTGTGCGTGTGTGAGTGTGCGTGTGCATGTGCGTGTGTGCATGTGTGTATGTATGTGTATGTGTATGTGTGTGTGCGTGCACATGTGTGCATACACGTGTGTGTGTGTCTCGCTCTCTCTCGCTCTCTCTCTCTAGTTAGTTAGGCCCTAGTAAATCTCTATTACATGTAGGTGGTTATATTTACATTTACATTTACGGCATTTAGCAGACGCTCTTATCCAGAGCGACTTACAAAAGTGCTTTGTCGTTTACTCATAGAATATATCTAAGTACAGTATAGTAGGTTAGAATTGAACATACCAATGAACTAGAATACTGTAGAAATACAGGGATCAGTGCTGATGACTAGAAGTGCACAATACATGAGGTCTATCTTAGACAATGATAAGTGCTATAAACAATAAGTGCTAGTTTGTTAAAAAGAATAAATAATGCCTTACAATAAGTTATATATGGAGTACACAAGTACAGAGGGGCTGCATGTGTCTCCCCCATCCAGTAGAAGGTCATCTCTGTTTCCTCACACCTGCTCCTTCCACCAGAGGCCTGGGAGATGCAGGGGCTGTGCAGGATTTTCACTGCTTCTAGAACAGTCTGCGTGGTTTGCCACTACTTGCTTACTGTACCATCGAATGGCATGAGCAGGGCTGGAGTCATAAATGAGCTGGTGAGTGTGTTTTGGTCAGGAGCTTTAAGCAGGTCTGGGTGAAGCTCCAACACACTGCTGGACAGGTATGTAGCGAATCTCAGGAACCAGGAAACGAGAAAACAAAAGAATGGCTCTCTCACCATAGTAACCTTGATGCTAGAGGGGTGAAACTGGGACAGCTATTCACCAAACATCATCAAAGTCTCCCCTCAGAGCTGCAAATATACTGTACATAAATGGCCCAAGAGAAATGTGAAAGGTCACTTAAGGTCTTAACTGATTTTCAGTTTTTCTGAAACCTTGTGTAGTTTTTTCTCTCTAATTACATACCCACACATATAGTGTGTGTATATATATATTTTTTTCTTCTATTTTTATGTTACATTTTATGTTTATATAACTTGTGTGTGTGTGTGTGTGTGTGTGTGTGTGTGTGTGTGTGTGTGTGTGTGTGTGTGTGTGTGTGTGTGTGTGTGTGTCAGAGAGAGAGAGAGATGGAATTAGATATGACAAGTGAAAGTTCTCTCTCTCAGAATGGGCAGCAGAGCCGTCAGAGAGCTAATTGTTTTTGCCTAGCTCTAGAAAATGTGTGTGTGTGTGTGGAGGGGGGGGGGTTAAGGGCCCACCATCTGAAATTCCAAAGTTTCCCCCTGTACAGTGGCAGACAACTGATCCCTGAGCACAGTCTCCAGGGAGACAATTGGAGAGAGAGAGAGACAGACTCTGACTTCACGCCCTCAGTTAGCATATTGTCATAGGGTGCAGAATTCTATTCTCACTGCAGAAGGTGTTAGCAGTGCCTTTGATTCTCATGCAACACCAGCCTAAAAAAAACAGCGCAGGAGTGAGATCACAGCGTCCTAGAGGTCGCGGCTCACAGGCTCAGAGCTCTGCTGCTCTTCCTCTGCCTTCATCGCAGCCCAAACAAGTGTAGACACAGTAGACCAGCCCGCAACGCAGGGCCTGACGCTGCAGCTAATGACAGAGAAGAGGAGAGAGGTGGTGTCTCCTGCCTCTGCAGAGCGGAGGACTCCGTGCTCCAGTAATGTGCACTTGTGAATTATTGATGGCAGGTGGGTCTCATGGCCCGTCTCATTATCGACCTGCTCTGGAAAACACAGCCAGCCAATCAGGAAACCCACAGGGTGGCATCTGGCACAGCACCACAACGAGCACCAGCACACACCTTCACACGCACACACGCGCGCACCTTCATGGGCTCGCGCCCATGTACACACCTTCATATACACACACACATGCAAAACTTCATGCACGCACACAAACATGTACATTGTAATGAATGTATATGAATTTAGGGCACACTCACACACACACACACTATAGTGCAGTAATAATTAAACCAACTCACAGTAAATGAGGGGCCAATCTGAACTTAAACACGTCCAGGTGACTTTTCGACTCTAGTGATGCGTAAGTGTAATAGATCCACGAGCACCTGCAGAACTGCACACATGCACAAAGACAAAAGTTAGACCTGCATTTCTGGTGTCTTCAGCCTTCATGAGTGACCTGCTGGGGCGGAGTTTGGGGACACAAGAAGATGAGCGTGCATGCTGATTAGACGCTTTCTCTTTCCGTTCCCCCACTGGTATGTGTGGGCCAATCACACTGCTGGCTGTCTCAGAAACACACCCTCTCAATTAATGGCAGCATTAACAAGCCTTTAGCTGTTTGATCTTTAAATAGAAAAATCTCACTATTGATCTTTCTCCTTTCCTGACTCCTTTGCTCTTTTCTCTCTCTCTCTCTCTCTCTCTCTCTCTCTCTCTCTCTCTCTCTCTCTCTCTCTCTCTCTCTCTCTCGCTCTCTCTCTCTCTCTCTCTCTCTCTCTCTCACATCTGGCTTGCTTGGCAGGTTGACTGCATCATTCAGTCAGTGCTTTGATCATATCTTCTCTAATTGTACTCTTGGTTCTACATGTGAACTTTAAGCATCCAAATTATGTTTTAAAATTCTCCAGAATGTGTCTTTTGCCCATTAGAGCACCTTTAGGTTCTAGAACGTAGATTTTACTCTGCATTGTAGAGCTGCCTTGACTTTCCCTAGATTGGTTTCCTGGGCATAAATTATTCCTGGGTTATAAATTAACTAAAATAAAATAAATTGCAATGCCAATGGTGAATCACCTTTGGAAATTAGGTAGTATAGTGTAGGTTTATGCTGAGTCTGGGTCTGAGAAACCAAATGTGTAGTTCTCAGAGAAATAAACTTCTCAAACAAGGGTCACATGTATAAAGGTTTTATAACATACAGCAGGCATCTACCACACTACTGTACTGGTATTTATGTGACACTTTTATCCAAAGCAACTTACAATTCTGACTGAGTCCAATGTTGGGTTAAGGGTCTTGCTCAGAGGCCCAACAGTGGCAACGTGGCAATGGTGGGGCTTGAACTGGCAACCTTCTGATTACAAGTCAAGTACCTATAGACTAGTCACATGCCCATATAAGGCCTATAGTCACTACAGACTAATCACATGCCCATATAAGGCCTATAGTCACTACAGACCCAATCACATGCTCATATAAGGAAAACATGGAATTCTTCCATTCACTCATTTGGATTCCTCCTTCATGATTGGTCAGTTTCTGGAAGGGAGGTGTCCTTGGTGCTGCCATGTTTGTTCATAAGATACATTACATTAACTATCCTAATTCCATGATGAACATAAAATAATCAGATTGTATGTTTGATAGAAAGCTAAACTGACACAGTTCTGGCATATAAATAAAAGATTTTTAATATCTGGTTTTAAATTAAACTTTGTATTTTACCCCCGAGGTGTTAATGGTTAAAGCCTGTCTGATAACGGCACTGCTGGTGCTGATATTTATCATTCAATCACCTGAGGGGAGCCAGCATACAGCAAGGCTGAGGAGCCTGTTAATGAGATGTGTTTAATGTGTCTGATACATCTGATGCTATGTGTCTGATGTATCTGATGCTATGTGTCTGATGTATCTGATGCTATGTGTCTGATGCTGTGTGTCTGATGTGTCTGTGTCTGGTGCTATGTGTCTGATCTCATGTGTTTGGTGTGTCTGATGCATGGAAGATGTGTCTGATGTCATGTGTCTGATGTCATGTGTCTGATTTGTCTGATGTCATGTGTTTGATGTGTCTGATTTGTCTGGTGTCCTGTACCTGATGTGCATGGCTGATGTGTCTGATTTGTCTGGTGTCATGTATCTGATGTGCATGGCTGATGTGTCTTATGTCATGTGTCTGATGTGCATGGCTGATGTGTCTGATGTCATTTACCTGGTGTGTCTGATGTCATGTGTCTGATGTGTCTAGTGCATGGCTGATGTGTCTGATGTCATGTGTCTGATGTGTCTGATGTTATGGCTGCTAGCATAATGCTTGGTTAGTTAGAACATACACATAGGCTTGTTTCTCATTCTGCCACTCTTCATCCTCTCCCTCCCTCCCTCCCTCCATTCATCTCTCCTTCCCCCCTCTCTCCTTCTCTCCCTCCCAGCGTGCCTTTACATGGTTGCCCAGGCAAACAGAGATGAGTAGATTAGCATTTTTCATTCACTCATTGAGAGTGGAGTAGAGTGGGCAGATCCTGCAGTGTATTGTCCGTAAGCTCCAGCTCGGCCCTGGAGAGCAGCTGACACTCCTGGCTCGTATGACTGCTGTTTTGTGTGGATACAATTATTTCTGGAAGGCACTTTTTCCCCCATGCCTGAGCCATCATTAAGCCTGATGAAAGTTGTTCATCTGTTTCTATTTCCGGCTGTGCACTGGAGAACTTTTTCATAGCTTGACCTTAAATGAAACTGGCATTTGTGAGGCGAATCTCCACTCATTGGCTTATTACTTGCATGCATTCGGTCTACATCTGCCTCTGCCAGCACTCGGTTTGAAACAAATCACATAAAGACAACATAAAGTTAATCTGCAAGTTACAGTACTGTTTGATCTAGTTCCATGTCTGGTGCATCTATGAACTGAACACTAAATCCATAGGTGGACATTGGCATTAAATCATACATACATCTTTGACTTATAATATGCAGGAACTGATTAATCTGTGTAATTATCGTGACCTGCTGAGGACCGTTCCATGGACCATGTGACCATGTGATCTGTGGTCTGTCTCCCATTGTCCCCAATGAAATGGAAACATGAGTTTTCCACAAACCCAATTTGCTTTTAAAAATCCAGGCAGCCAAGGGTGTTTGGCATTAGCAGTACATCTTGGGGGCTAAAAAGAAGAGGTCATTAAATACATTTCCTATCTCCAGTTGTTACCTTCCACTTGACTTGATGTGCTACACTGTGGTATGGATTGTTTTTAACTAACGGGCAGTGAAAATAGTCGTCTCATTATTTTTAATGAGTATTTTAAATCGCCCCATTTCAGCTGCTCACTGTCATTTAACTGGCCAGACAGAATGTGAGATTAAAGCGTGTGTGTGTGTGTGTGTGTGTGTGTGTGTGTGTGTGTGTGTGTAACCCCAGTGTTTGTGCTTGACCCATGTTTTTGTGTTTATCATCTTTTTGGTTTCCAGCAGGTGGTTAGTTAGTGGTCCTCCCCGGTTCTTTCTTCTGTATCCTGACTCTCAGCACTTCCTAACAAATTATATTTTCCTTTGCAGTTTCCATCAAGATAGATTTTAATTAAGTTTCCTCTCCTCAGCCCCCAGTGGGAACACTAATCCGATCACGGGAGCATCCTTTCTTCATCAGTGTCTTTGTTGTGGGTCAAAGCAGCTGCTGTTCTCTCTTCAGGTTTAGATGTCCTCACGTATGCTAGTGTCTCTCCTCCTGTTCCTGCAGGGTGAGTCTCTCCATCTCCACCTGCTCTGCACACATCCACTAGAGGAGAACTGCTGCTGCAGTCTGGGTCAGCGAGGATCTAATATGGTACCCATGAACCATTAGATTCACTTACCACAGCAAAACAATATATCAATGGCTTTTAAGGGGAAATATGATATATGCAGAAGCTTTGCTCTAGGTTCCCTGTGTGCTTGGCGATTGCTTATTACTGTAAATCTGGAAGGTGTTTTTACACATTAGCACAGAAGATTGGTTTGAGATTCTCAAATCACAAGGTAATATCTTGTGCTTTACCATGAAATTCCTTTCCTTAGTGCCAGACTTTCATTCCAGTCATGTATAGTTATTCTTTAGCATAATGGTCACACAGGAGCAGATGAATAACGAAGGTATCACACACACACACATACACACACACAACCACACACACACACACACACACACAACCACACACACATACACACACACACACACACACACACACACACACACAGATATCACATGCCCACACAACACACACACAACCACACACAACCACACACACACACACACACACACACACACACACACACACACAACCACACACATACACACACACACACACACACAGATATCACATGCCCACACAACACACACACACACACAACCACACACACAACCACACACACACACACACACACACAAACACACACACACACACACAACCACACACATACACACACATACACAGATATCACATGCCCACACAACACACACACACACACACAACCACACACACACACACACACAGATATCACATGCCCACACAACACACACACACACACAACCACACACACACATACACATACACACACACACACACACACACAGATATCACATGCCCACACAACACACACACACACACACACACACACATTTACATCACTGGCTGTAGTACAGGACGACATGGGTTTGAATCTTTATGGGTTTGAATCTACCTGCCTACCTCACAATGAGAGTTCAAAAGGAGTCACACTGGCTCAGATGTTGCCTGGGGACAAAAAGGTCCCAGACCTCTGGTAGAGGCCCTGAACTTGAAGGAAAAGAGAGCACCGGAGGTGAGTGGAGGGAAAAAAAAATAATAATAAAAAAAATATATATATATATATATATATATATATATATATATATATATATATATATATATATATATATATATATATATATATAATCATTACATGTTCTATATTATTAGCACAAGGAGCAAAAGAATCACTGGTGCAATTGTGATGGTGGTTGTGTTGGTAGGTTTAGGTTAATGCTGAGGATTAGGTTTAGGTTTAGGTTAAGCCTGAGGTTTAGGTTAAGTTTAGGTTAACTGAAGTTTAGATTTAGGTTTAGATTAACTGAATTTTAGGTTAACTGAGGTTTAGGTTTAGGTTTAGGTTAACTGAGATTTAGGTTAACTGAGGTGTAGGTTAACTGAGGTTTAGGTTAACTGAGGTTTAGGTTAAATGAAGTTTAGGTGTAGGTTTAGGTTAACTGAGGTTTAGGTTTAAGTTTAGGTTCACCCTTTAACCCTGCAGTGTTCATGGACCTTTACAGCTTGAGCAGCCATTTACGAATCAGAAACAGACTTTGTAATAAACTTTGTGATGTATTTTTCTGTGTTCAAGAGAATGATGAGTCTTGGGAAATATTTCAAAAATCAGCATAACTGCTTCCAAACACCAAGCTGTTCTCTGATGAGTGTTTCCAAGTCGCTGCATGCATTAGAAGCTCCTAGGTAGCTTCACAGCAAATGTCACTTTAAATACCATCTAAATGAACACACACATTCCCTTGCTGTCACGGACAAATTGGTTCAACAGCTCGGGTTTAGCGTACAGTATCCGATGTCGGAATACAGCCCCTGGAGTTCAAGAGAGTGCAGGTCTGTGTGATTATGCTCAGATAGACTTCAGCAGGGATTTGTCTGTTTGACAACGGTTGAAACAGCAGGCAGATAGAGAAATGTCAAATTAGAAAGTGACATTAGATTGTGTGTGTGTGTGTGTGTGTGTGTGTGTGTGCGCATGTGTGTGTTTTTATTCCTCATGAGGGTAGGTATACCCAAACAGGGTAGATGACAGTGTAGCTGGAGATAAATCACTATAATTAATTGTCCTTCCATAAAATAGATTAAAAGCAAAATGTTTAAAAAAGGATTTCTAAGTAAAACAACAGTTTCTTTTTTGTTTTGTGAGTATTAGATTACATCATAAAGTGGGGCAAAAACCTAAGAATTAAATATTTAAAAACTGAATAAAAGATGTCTGAAGTGTTTGCTTCATGTGCAGAGCCTCCAGCCTGGTGCCGGGTAAGTGAGGCAGGGCTCCTAAAATGTCCCATGACTGCTGCGAGGGTCAGTGATAAGGGAAGCGCTACACCTTTCCACGCATCCGCCTGTGAAGTAATGGAAATGCGTGAGAGTTAACAGGAGCAGACGTCGCTCTGCCTCGGACACGCCAGAAGCATCTCTGTGTTCCGCATTTCCCAGCGGGCTGCCTGTTTTCCTTGGAAATTGGAGTGGGACTTGGCTGTGCACTGGGAGAACGTCACAACCGCACAGCACACACGGAGTTACACTACACAAGACTTTTTTTTTTAACTTTTTTTACTCTCTAAGAGACCATCACACCCATCATGATATCTTTAACTGGAATTAAGATACAGGACTTCTTTTCCGATTTTAGCCATGACTCACAGCTGACTGGAATCCCACTCACCCTTAGCCCCACCCTTAGCCCCACCCATAGCCCCGCCCTTAGCCCCGCCCTTGACCCTGCCCTCAGCCCCTTCCTCCGCCAGAACCTCAGTCTGCAGATTTCGGGCACTCTGAGTCTGAGAAGCTGCAACGAGCTTTCCTTGTTTGTTTTTTTCATCCAGACACTGGATTCTAGTTTATGTTCGTTATTGTTCCAAATCCGAATGGATCCTGTTAACAACAGCTGAAAATCAAGACTCAAAGCAGATAAAGAAAACTTGCAAACACACAGAACACTTGTGGTTGGACTTTCAGTTCTCCTGGCTAGTGTCGTCTACTAGCATTAGCATAGCAGCACAATAAGAGGAGCACAGGACCAAGCTGTCACGTCTCCAGATTAGCGTGTTGTTACTGACATGTTACTGGCATGTTATTAGCATGTTACTGGCGTGTCCTAGCAACAGGGGAGCACAGGTTTAAGTGAGTTCAGTTGTGTTCAGAGGGTAGTGTGTGAGCTCCAGTTTCAGATAAATGTAAGGTGTCCCAGTTAGTTTATAACAATTTTCAAATGTGTGTGTGTGTGTGTGTGTTTGTGTGTGTGTTGCAGTGACTGCAAAGCACTTCTGTAAGTCATTCTGGAAAAGGGCATGTGCCAGGGACTGTAAATGTAAATCTAAATGTAAATGTGTGTTGCAAAAAGTGTGAGTCCACAAGAGTGTTACACATAACTGAGTGATATTTCTCACCAGGAAATGTGTCAGGCACTGGGGAGGAAAAACACAGATGAGTGTGCGGAGAAGAGCTTCATCTGAGCTCTGCCGCCAGTACACAAACATGACCAAATAAGACCCAGATCAATATGGTGCAAGGGGAGAACTCCACCTCCGGTCCTCCCAGAACAGGAATGTGACAACATTCCACCAGGACACGCAATCCATTACATCCCTGCCACACACACACACGCACACACACGCATGCACGCATGCACGCACACACACACACACACACTCACTCTCTCTTTCTGTGTGAGAATGTGTGTGTCCTGGACACCTGATTAGAAGTGTTAAAACAGTGGAGCCCTGGGTTCAGTGCTGTCACTCTGGAAGATAAATGACTCTGTCACAGGGTGGGACCTTAATGCACATCCACATCTCCTGTGTCTCTGTGGGCCCGAGCACCAGCGTCCCTGCATACACAAATCATCACAGAGATCCACCACACCCTGACCCCACGCAGCCTGCGCATGAAATCTTCCATCTCGTGGAGGACTTGTAGAACTATAGAAACTCCCTCAAAAGAGTTGTGCTACAGCCAAGAGAAGAACCCCACAGACCGTAAAACCGTCCGCCAGGCTGAGTGTGTTGGGCAAGAATGGCGGAGTCAGAGGTTAATTCAATGAGTGTGTGGTTTCAGGTGGTTTCAGAATCTTCAGTTAGTCACTAGATGCCAACAAAACTTTTAACAAATTTAACTGACTATTTTTATCAGCACCCTTCACAGAGAATCTTTAGAGAATCGTTCACTAGTTGGATCAAAACATTACACACCTCACCCACAGCTACTGTGACCACAGACATTACACACCATTATACACCAGACAAAAATTTACACTATTACCCTCTGTATTGCTGTTTTCACTGAACCCTGGTAACAGCCATATGCCAAAACAGTAGAACTTAAGGGATCCAGACAAACTTCTATCAACATAACATCAGCCTGCATGTAGATGATATAATATTGCATCTCCAAACCATAACTCCTCTCTATCAAAACCCATTCTGTAATTACTGAACGCACCAGTCTCTCCAACTACACAATCAACTGGAGCAAAACAATCATACTCTCTGAGAACGCTTGGAAACCTGCAGAGCAGAATTCATACCTGCAATGTTAAGTATTTAGGCATTAAAGTTTCCCCAGGCTGCCGGAACTATTCACCCTTAATTACAAACCTTCATTAAAAAACAGAAGCTTACCTCAAATGTTCAATATGCCGCTCACTCTAATTGGATGAGCTAATATAAAAATTACAATTTTAATTTAGAGAAATGTATAAACATGCCCTGTACCAACTACCTTTTTTCTCAAAATGTCCTGATATTCCAATTGACAAATGGCTCAAATCTCTTGATTCTGCTGTATGTTTTATTGGGAAAATGGGATCTGGAATCCAAATGGCAACATAAAAAACCCAAACACAAGCTTAGAAGCTCTGATCGAACTCGAACAAGTGCAGTTTCAGGATATTCCAGTCTCAGATGTAATATTTATAAATCCATCAAACAGTTACAGTGCTTTAAATCCCCTGTCAACTCAGTTACTCTGTCAGCATGCAGGAAAGCAAACAAAATCAATAAACACCACTAGATCACTAAACACCACTAGACCAGTAAAACACCACTAGATCACTAAACACCACTAAACCATTAAAACACCACTAGACCATTAAAACACCACTAGACCACTAAAACAGCACTAGATCACTAAAACACTACTATAGCACTAAAACACCACTAACACCTTGTTAACACACACCAGTTTGACACAATCATAACTTCAAAGCTGTCATCACACCTCTGTACTTCACCTCACAGCTAAAGGGAGATTTATCAGCTCCATCACCTTCTCAAAAACAACTGCTTCTTAACTTTCACAGAAACAACACACAAACTTGCTATTGGTAGTCAACAGTTTCTTCAATATGAACAACTGAAATTTATTATAGAATGAAGGATATATATTAATAATACCCCCCCATCCTACTACACTCATCACAGATATCTTAAACCTCCCAAAAACCTGAAATCTTGTAGTTAATCTTTACAGCCTTCTGTCTGATCCTCACAGCACACTAACAGCACCAATGATGAAATGAGAAAGCTTCTCCTAACCCTGATTTTTGGATGCAAACCTTATATATTTTCATCAACCAGCAGTACAATTTTAAGCTCTTGAGCCTGTTCAGTGCAAAGTTCACCGAGCTCACGTCACAGAATGAGATGTTCCAAACTGGTTTAGACATACAGTCACTTGTTCACAATGTACTCTTAGGAGCATCATAGATTACTTACAGGTCCTGTGGACATTCCAACATGTTTACACACTCTGGTAACTCACACTCTCATCGGTCTGATTAAACAATCTGGACATGTGTAACTCACACACTCTCATCTGCTGGACCTCCCCAGTAAACACACAAACCCAGTCTTAAACTCTCGCCAAGAAAACTCTTCTATCCATCTGAAAATCAAATCAGCTCCTAAGTATCAGTCAATGGACAAACCTCAGAGGACACGTTTCCCTAGAGACACTCCTGAATCACAGGACGTTTCTTTACTGAAACATGGAACCCTTTCCTAACAGCCTTTAAACTCACAGTGTTCAACACATGCTAAACCTGTTTTCCCTTTTTTCCTCTCCTGAACTGTTGTTGGCATAACTACATATAGTATATGAAACTTAACCCTAGCCATACAAATACCAGTATCACTGTACATTCTTTGACCTCACGTACATATAGCATGCATATATTATCAGACACTGTCACCTACATATAGCATGCATATATTACCAATCATCCAACATTTGGCATGCATATATTATGAGACAGCGTCAAGCACTCAGGGGTAGACACATGCTCAACTCAACAGGCCAACACGTGCTGTCTCCCTCCAGAGGGATCAGGAGACAGCCATCATAGGACTGAAAAAACAGGCTAATGGAGACCACAACTACAACCACGACAACGATCACAACAACCACACGATGTGGCACTGTGTGTCTGATGGACAGGGCATGTCCCCTTAACAGGACAGACACAGAACTGCAACTTCCCACCCCCTCTGGAACCAAAGTCAAATGTATTTATACATCATTTTTTATAAGATGCATGGTCACAAAGCAGCTTTACAAATGCCTGAGTCCACATCACTGATGAGTAAAAGCCAGTGGTGAAAGTAGCAAGAAAAACTCCCTGGGCAGGATTACAGAAGAAACTAAGGCTAGACTAATAAACAAGCTAATAAACAGGCCAATAAACAGGCTAATAAACAGGTCAATAAACAGGCTAATAAACAGGCCAATAAACAGGCCAATAAACAGGCTAATAAACAGGCCAATAAACAGGCTAATAAAGAGGCCAATAAACAGGCCAATAAACAGGCCAATAAACAGGCTAATAAACAGGCTAATAAACAGGCCAATAAGCAGGCTAATAAACAGGCCAATAAACAGGCTAATAAACAGGCCAATAAACAGGCTAATAAACCGGCCAATAAACAGGCCAAAAAGCAGACTAATAAACAGGCCAATAAGCAGGCTAATAAATAGGCCAATAAGCAGGCTAATAAACAGGTCAATAAGCAGGCTAATAAACAGGTCAATAAACAGGCTATGCTATACTACATTATATACAGTCCAGCCTAGTCAAGGTGTAGGAGTCTCAGGCATATGCCTGTGGATCTTGAATAGGAGAGCCAATCCTGCACTGGAGTAGGTGGAGAAGGTAGAGTAGGATAGATGGGGTAGGTGGAGTAGATGGAGTAGGTGGAGTAGAGTAGATGGGGTAGGTGGAGTAGATGGAGTAGGTGGAGTAGAGTAGATGGGGTAGGTGGAGTAGATGGAGTAGGTGGAGTAGAGTAGATGGGGTAGGTGGAGTAGATGGAATAGGTGGAGTAGAGTAGATGGGGTAGGTATAGTAGATGGAGAAGGTCACAGAAATCTGATGATTACATACTGAAAACAGGATCAGGCCCTTTACAATCTAAACCAGTACAACAG
>NC_137502.1:1175000-1215000 GCF_041902795.1 Electrophorus electricus | reverse complement strand
TAATAGCGCGAGTTCTAGCCAACATTTCTGGGTCGGAAGGAGACCAGGCTGTTCGCTCGCGTTGTCTCTAAGTTCCAGCTCATTATGAGTAAATTAATCCTCTAATGGACTACAGACAAAAAAGGCACAATTGAAAGTCTGGGAGTGTGAGTGCTTTGAGCCGAGGCTACCACGCTGATCTGAAGATCTCGCGTCACCAATTACCACACGACACTCAGGGGCCACGCTTGGCCTTTTATCTAATGCTGTGGAAATTGACAAAATATTATAGGAAAGATCTTCTTCCTTCATCTGAAGATTGGCTCTGTCTCAGAGTTTAATCCTGGGGGTGACAAAATGACAAAGAATCATCACTAAACAGGACTAATTCAGTGATAAATGGCCTTTACTGCTCTCTGCATACACACATAAACTGCCTGTTATTTCATGGTTGTTTATCAGCAGAGTGGAAAGGCCAAAGGTCACACGAGAGATTCACACAAACAGCAACAAGAGTCATTGATTCACTGTTCAAAACAAACTACAAGAGTCACTGATTCACTGTTCAGAACGAACTACAAGAGTCACTGATTCACTGTTCTAAACGAACTACAAGTGTCAGTGATTCACTATTCAGAAGGAACTACAAGAGCCACTGATTCACTGTTCAGAACGAACTGCTCTGGGATGGTGATCCACATGCCTACATGTCCAACATGATACCAATTACATTATTTTAATTTCTCTCTGTGAGGTATTTTGATATATTTTGAGCTTGTATAAGAATGTCAGGATTGGTACTCCACAGTGTCTAAATTATGTCTGTCTTTCTCAAGAATTTAACTTTGAATACTGTAAGTCATTCTTTACATCACAGTCGCAGCTGTGTTTATGTTTACCGAATATACACATGAAGTCATTTTGCTTTTGTGGTTGAATCCCAAAGAGAATATAAGTGTATAAAGGAAATTATCATCAAACGTAGTTGAGAGAGAGAGAAAAAAAAGGGAGAGAGAGAGAGAGAGAGAGAGAGAGAGAGAGAGAGAGAGATAGGGAGAGAGATAAGGAGAGCGAAGGGGAGGGAGAGAGAGAGAGAGTGGAGGAGAGAGAGAGCGAGGGGGAGGGAGAGAGAGAGATCCAACAAGCTTGTTTGTTTGATGCTAAGCAATCTTACTTTCCATATATAATGAAGTGGGAGGTAAACCACATCGGCGCCTTGGTGGATTAGTCAAAGGTTTTTCCGCCGGTATTTCTTAATTGGCTGATTGTGCAGTGCTACAGACATGGGTGTGTTGGGACTGAGTGTTTGTCCTGTGGGAGACTGAATGTAGACATGGCAACATGTAAACAGAACACAGAAGACGTAAAACTCTTCTGTAGATGGCCCCTCTAGAGCACCGTACAGGGTGAGATTCAAACCCTCCCTACAGCGCTCTTGGCCATGGTTCAGGCCAGCTCTGTACTCCAACCCCTAGACCCCCAGGGTGGAGCAAAGACCAACCCCTAGATCCCCAGGGTGGAGCAAAGACCAACTCCTAGACCCCCAGGGTGGAGCAAAGACCAACCCCTAGACCCCCAGGGTGGAGCAAAGTCCAACCCCTAGACCCCCAGGGTGGAGCAAAGACCCACCCCTAGACCCCCAGGGTGGAGCCACTGTTTGCTGTGCACAGCCATCTGAGCGCAGTGAGTCCTGTTTCTGAAGCCCGATCATCACAGACATGCAGACACAGACACGTTAGCAACAACACCTGCTCTTCTCTCCTTCAGTCTTCCCCTGTGAAGCTCTTATTTTATACTTATCAGCCCAAAACATAGCATTTACTTTTCTACTTAATTGGTTTCTGTGTAATAAAACTGTTAAGATCAAGGATATTATCTAGTCCTTTACGGATATGTTCCAAATCATGCAGGTTTGGGACGCTGGACTCTGTTAAAGAAAGGGCAGCTTCCTAATCTGCACAGAAGAGTCCGTCCATGACCAGAACTAAGACCAAAACGACACTGTCCACAGGGTTAATGGACCTCAATTATTCCCTTATTGGTCCATCTAATGTGCGTTCTGATATCGTGGTGCCATTAACCTTGGTCCAGTACTAAAAATGAGAAGCGAAATATTGGTCTAGGCAGCTTTCTTTTGCTAAATGAGATCAAATATTAATTTATGGGCCATTTTAAGGTAAGTGATGTAATGGTGTATAGTGGAAGATTAATGCTGGCAGCAATAGCTACAGTACAGACACAGTGTCAGAGGCCAGCTGAGAGGGAGAGATTGGATTCAGGGAGATGATTTGGCGATATTGACAGTGACATTCCTTTACTGTGCTTTCCGTCATGTTTTTTGAAAGATGTTTGGCCAGTCCAGATGTAGGCTCACAGGAGAGGGAGGCTTCTGATTTGGAAAAAAAGGAGAATTCCCCTTGCAATTCTACAAAGTTTCTGTGAACGCCAAGAAAACGTTTGAATAGATTGAACTCATTAGTTAACCCTTAGGTCTCGTCCTTATTGGCTGTTGGGAATAGCGATGTGGCCAGGCTTGGGAAGCAGCATCCATGCTGGCTTGGCTTGTTGAATCAGGATGTGTGATTGACACTAGCTTCCCACGGCCGTGTGAGAAAACACCTAAGCCCACGTGAGCATGTGGTGGGCGGTGGCGCTGTAGAGACGTTTCCTTCATAGCAGCAAAGGCCCTGCAGAAAGCAAAGAGGCAACCTCAGGGTTTCTGGGGCTCCATTATGCTCCCGCAGTCTGTGGCTGACGCAAAAGCAACGTTTCCATGGTTACGCTGGAACGCATGTTAAAAAGGTGTTGCCACAGGCTGAAGCTGTGATGCCATGACCCCATGACCCCATGACCCCATGACCTTCTCTAAGTATCTGTATTGGATATTCAAAGGAATGCGTGCTAAATGAGGCAGGTATGTGAGGACAAGCTGTGAGGTTTCCACACACCTGCTGCTCCCTGCTCTCGCCCGCCTCTTCCTGTCTGTCTTTATGCTGTTTTTCCAATTTTCTCCATTTTTCTTCACCCCTTTACTTTGTCCTGTGTTTGACATTTTACAAATTGCTTTTTTCATACATTTCATACTATATGTCTGATACTCTTTCTCTCTCTCTCTCTCTCTCTCTGCCTAATTGCTATCTTAGGGCCACACTAACCTTGAGCACTGGGGATAGAACTAATTAAATCCACTAATTCCACTGGCCAGTGTCTGTCTGTGTGTGTGAGTGTGTCTGTCTGTGTGTGTGAGTGTGTCTGTCTGTGTGTGTGAGTGTGTGTGTGTGTGTGTGTGTGGGCTATATGTCATTTAAAAGGAGCAGAAGGTGGTCACGCCTGTAAAAGCACCTCCCTTTTCTCTAGGAGCTTGGACGACGCAGACGAGCACATTAGACATCTTTAAATGGCCTTAATTTATCTGGCAGGTCGGCGTGGCAACGGCGGCGTTTAGGGAAAGGCAGCGTGAAAGTGCCGGTAATGGAATCCAACATGATTTTTATCTTTGAGGGTGAGTTCCGCACAGCCATGAAACAGGATTTCATATGCAGCACCTTCAATCCATCAACCTCATCTCCTCATCTCCTCATCTCCTGACACTAATGGTGTCACATGGTCACTGACAAATTACTGCATGTGCTATCTGATCTTCCTCCTTAAATTTTTGGATTAATGACACTTAATGAACAGAGGTTGGTGGATAACCCATGGCGTGATCTCACAGTACAGAAGGATGAGTCCCGGAAGAAACACTAATATTTCATTTTGTAAATAATTGTCCTATTTTGGAAATATCTGCGTGACATAATGGACAATTCTTCTTCCAAACTTACTAATTGTTACACTGGTGTCTCTCGTTGAAATGTTTGTGTCTAATCTGCATAAAAGGTTGAAGAGAAAATGATCCAGTAGGAGTTATTTCATCTTCACTACATAATACTGTTATTAACCTATAAATCTCAGAATTCTCTTGTCCTTAAGTACCTGCGTGACCTTATCATCCAGCCTCGTTCTCCATGTGTCCTTGTAAGCATCAGGGCAGATCGTTACTGCAGTGTGATATCTATGTATGTCATGCAGGTATTAGCACACCCTCTATGCATACTTAACAATCTGTTATGCCTCTCTGCCAAGCTGTACCTGTGCTCCTGATGGCTGATTGGATTTCGCTGATTGGATATGCCTGATTGGATATAGCTGATGTCTGAATGTATATGACTGCAAGATATGGCTGGCGTGCACCATCTCAGACAACATGAAGACAGCACTGCTGAGATTCCTCCACCTGGACCCACCTGAACCCACCTGACCTAAAGCTGGTTATTGTTATACCAAATCCACCTGGTCAACACTGTCTGTCGTAAAGTAAAGGGTGAAGTGTTAAATGTACAGATCCCAGAAATGACATCATCAATCTCAGTCCAGAAGCGTGCCATGCTAAGAACAGCAAAAACTCCTGCACAGAACCCTCAAAAAAACCACATGCTCACCACCCATGATCAGACAGGATTCTGAGAGGAAGTGTGATCAGGACAGAGGTAACAAGGCTGTAAAAGACAAACAACAGAGGACAGCTACAAATACCTCTGGATTCTCCAGTCACATGGGAATTATGAGGCAGAAATGTGCAAATACCTCCACGGTGTACAACAGGTCCTCAAGACGCAGATGAATGGGACCAAAAAAATCAAAGCCATAAGCACGTACCAGCAGGCACAGTAAGATGGACATGAGAAGAGCTTGAAGCTGCCAACATCAAGACTAGTAAACCACACAAAGCATTGGGGCACCCCACCCAAGATCTAACATCTAAAGGCTGTATGCCAGCCAAGAGGTGGGGGAGAGGACCTACAAAGTGTTAGAGCAACTGCGAGTGTGAGACAAAAAAACATCCATGAATACATCCAAGCAATGTCTTCTGAGGATGAGCTGATGAGGAGGTCCCTTAGTCAGGTAGGGGACGTGGAGGCAGCAAACATGGTGTGGTAGGAAAACCCCTCCATGTTCCAACACAAAATAGCAGAGGTGGAGGACGTAGTGAGAGTCAAAGTCAAGTTCATTTATTTAGTGCTTTTTGCAACAGCTGTTGTCATAAAGCATCTTTACAGATGTCTGAGTCCAAGCCTCCAGTGAGCAAGTTAAAGTTAACAGTGGTGAGGAAGAACTCCCTAGAGCATGAGGAAGAAACCTTGAAAGGAACCAAGACTCTAAGGCGGGGGGGGGGGGCAGCCTCCTCTGCTCGATGCCAGACACCTCAACTGGCAGAAACTAAACTATAAAGAACAAAATAAGCAATAAGAACAAGTATTAGAAGTCTATTCCAGGTTCCAAGAGGTCCTAGTCTGGATTAGATGAGTGTACGTGTGTCTGAAACCCATTGGCAAGACTCAGGAACAGCTGCCCAATTGTTCTAGAGCCTTCTTATTGTTCTAGAGACTTCTTTTTCTGGGATGGTAGGGAACCAGGCCAGCAGAGAAGTGGATGGCTGGGGGGGAAGATGGGAGGAGCCACAGCAGAGGAAGGGATCAGTGTGTGGAGTGAGCCACAGCAGGAGAGGGGAACAGGATGTAGGAGGAGCCACAGCAGTGGAAGGGATCAGTGTGTGGGACGAGCCACAGCAGGAGAGGTGGTCAAAGTGTGGGAGGAGCCACAGCAGCAGAGACGGGTCATACAGGAGTAGATGTACCTCAGCAGATATAAAGAATAGATTGGTCCAATAGACCTGATGAAATACTAAGTATAAAAGAGTATAAAACAGGGAAACAGGGTAACTTATATTAATGTTCAAGGTTTGATAGCACAGCTACAATGAGAGAGTGAGAAATAACACAGACACAACTACACCCTAGAACATTAACACTGTGCCCACAAACGAGTGACAGCATCACAACATCCCAGTTTACCATAACTTTCAATGCCCATGGTCCCCAGATCTACACCTTTACCTAAGATGGGAAGTAGTTAATAAAATGCCTGACTGTACAGATAGGTTTTCAGCCTTAAATATTGAGACTGTGTCTGAGTCTCGAACATTTACAGGAAGGTTATTTCATAGTGTGGGAGCTTTATAGGAAAGGCTCTTCATGGTATTAATAAAGAGTCTGTACCTTTAGATCTAAGCAGACATGGTGGAGCACAGTGCAGCAGGAGTTCACAAAGGCACACGAGGGACACAACCCCTTCAGCGCTTCACAGGTCATTAGAAGTATTTTATAGTCAGTACAAACTTTTATGTAGCTAAGAGAGGAGTAATATGATCAAACTCTAGTTCTAGTAAGAACTCTGGGTACTGCATTTTGAACTAGCTGGAGCTTGTTTAGGCACTTAATGGTACAGCCAGATAGTAAACCATTACAGTAGTCCAATCTGGAAGTAGTAAATGCATGGACTAGCTTTTCTGCATCATGTGAGAGGAACATTTCAAAGATTAGGAATGTTCTCAAGGTGGAGAAAGGTGGTCCTAGAAATATTGTTTACGTCAGCTTTGAACAAGAGACTGGGATCCATAATAACTCCAAGATCTTTGGGAGACCATCAAGATTTATTACATAATGAAAGAATATACTCCTGGCTGCCTGTGGGCCCAGTAGAAGCCTGTCTGTTTTGTCAGGATTAAAATTAGAGAAGGTGTCTCCACACCCAGTGTCTGATGTCCATTACACAGTCTTCAATAATATTAAGATGATATATGTCCTCTGGTTTGGCTGAGACATATAACTGAGTGTCATCAGTTTACAAATCATTTCACCCAGAGGTACCACATATGAAAAAAACAGGGGCCTAGAACAGATCCTTGTGGGACACCATAACTAAACTTGTGTATGCTGAAAAGTCACTGTTTATATTCACACATTGATAACGATCTAAGTAAGATCTAAATCAGGGATGAATGAATGAAGCACATTATACACTTATGCACCTTTCTCAGAACCCAAGGACACTTTACAGTCAACACTTTAAATGACTTTAATACACAGCCAGTGTTCAGACAGGAGTTTATTATATTTAATAGAGGTTCAAGTAGTAGAACTGTGTGGGCAATTAATCTGGAAAGCAAGAGGAAGGTTTGAGATTAAAGATAATTCAGGTTGTTGAATAAAGGGCTCTGATGTCCTGATGCTACATTCATACTCTGAATATTATCTTTAAATGTATTTAATTTTCTCTTGAAAAAAATCATAAAGTGACGTTAGAACTGTGAAGTTAGATGATGACAAAACTGTACATGTAACCGCAGTAAACATCTGAACAACAATGCAGTACATGCTGTAGTTCATAAAAAGCTACAACAATGAAGCTAAGATGCTTATTTAATTTTATCATGGAATCAAAATTTGGAAACTTTGGAAGTAGCATGCTAGTACCTGTCTATTCTTATAAAGACTGAAAATAGAAATGACCAGAAACTGTGTATACTTTTTTTATACCTGTACACCTGCTTTCTGGAAGGTATTTAGGTTGCCATAGGTGCACAGCACCTACTCTTTGAAGTTGCTACTAAAGTCAAGCACGAAGCTCAAGGTCAATCAAAGCAAGGGTGAATCACACAGGTGAGATCCAAGATGCAGAGTGTGGAGACAGTCTAGCACCTGCTAGCAGCAGGACACAAGATGCTGGCAGGACAAGACACACTGAGACACACAACCAAGTGTCAGGGGTCATTTACAGGAAGATACGCAAGACATATGAGCAGGACATTCCCCATGCAGGAGGAACCACAGAGAGTGGTGGAGAACACACACACACACACACAGTAGTGGAGAAGAACAGGGCTGAGATCTTGTGGGACCTCCAGATCCAGACAGATAAACAGATAGTGGAGAATCATGACTGAGAACACTGCTCACCCCTGACTGAGAAACGAAATAGAGAGAATGTGGAAGCTCAACTTCAAGGTTGTCCCACAGACGACATTGTTTTTGAGTGGAGGAGTGGTTCCGACAGATCCCAGGAATGGCAACATTAATCCCATTCTGGAAGAGTGCAATACCAGGAACAGCAAAAATACTGCACCATACCAGTAGAAGGTTGAGTGAAGACATGATAACCCAATGGAATGGTGAGTCAGGAATTTTTATGTTTTTACAGCTAACATTTGGAAACTTTTGTTTTTTGACACCTGGGCACATTTCTATAGAGAAAGTCAAAGGAAGCCTTTCTATGCCATCTCAGTATATATCTGAATATGTACCTGAATATAACTGAATATTTACCATGAATATAACCGAATATACACCTACCTAATATTCCTAATATATATGAGTGTATTTTGTAATAGTTTTGTCGACCCTCTGTATTAACAGTACTGTAAAATAATAATTTTCCAGGGGTAAAAGAACATCAGGGGTTAAAGGTGTACCAGCTACAGAGTAAATGTTTATTAAGGATTTTCACTAATAATGCACTCTGACCTGTGGAGTGCTTGCTGCTCTGTGTGTGTGTGTGATATTAGGGAGAGCAGAAAGGAAATTAAGATGAAGTAGAATATGAGAATAAAAAGCAGAGAGGCAGAGGTCAGACCAGACAAACAGACAGACAGAGAGAAACACAGATGGGGTAGAGAGAAAAGATGGAGAGAGAGCACATCTGCATGGTGACTCATTTAAAGCACTATTTCCGTGCTCTGTGCACTGATTAAATACCGGGCTGACATTTTAAAGCTGCACTCTGACACAGCATGCTGGAACTGCAAAGATCAAGCCTTTGTGTGACAGAGCACTGCAATCAACCAGCTCCAATTAGACAAGTTAGAGTTGAGACCTCAGGCTGCAGCACACACAGAGAGAGAGAGAGAGAGAGAGAGAGAGAGAGAGAGAGAGAGAGAGAGAGAGAGAGAGAGCACTGTGAACTCTGCCCATGTCATCTATTGAAGCAACCAGATTTCAGCCTTTCTTGATATTTTAATTCTGAAGAACTGACCCATCTTTTTCTGTGGGTTGTTTGTCTTTTACCCGAACCTGCCATGTTTGAATTTGATCTGAGTTTCTGATACTAAAGAGTGACTAAAGAGTGAATTTAACGAGTCTGTGCTTTGCAACACAATTAAGCCAACGGTCATGAAACAATAAAGATGAATTAAAAGGTTGAAATGTATTTATATTGCTTCTGTGCATTCTGCATTCACATACTAACAAGACTTGCAGCTCAAAGCTCTAACTAAAATCAGTTACTGGAAAGTGTGATGGAAGATGATGTTTGCACTTGTGCAGGACTCCTGGATCACAGTGATGAACTGGGCCGGACTCAATCAAGCCCATTCAAATGACTGGAGCAGGAGAACCAAGTGGGTACCATGATGTACGGTCCAGTCTTTAAGCGAAGGGAGGGGTGAATCGCGTGGACGGGTCTGCGTGTCCAGCAGAGGGCTCCTGTGCTTGGGGAGTGGGTGTGTTAAATGGCACAGAGCGGGCAGCTTAATGACCATTTAGCTCATTAGACACAGAAGCAAACAGGCCAGCTCGCCCTAATTAAGACAGATCTGTGACAGCTAACACCGGCGTGGCACGCGGACGGTCCGAGACTGGGCCTGTCAAAAATATCCCTCTGTCCTTCCTACACCTCTAGCTCTAGCCACCATGGCAGCAGCAGACCAGAGCTGGCCACCTGCATAATTAGGCATGTAAACATCAGGCAAGCTCCCGGTCAGACACACACACAGCCAATTACACCTCAGAGAGAAATTAAATTTGCCTGTTCAGCTCCATCTGAGAGCTTCACATGAGCAGAACCACAACTCCAGAGATAATAATTGTTTGAAAGTGGTGCAGAGAAGGAAAAATTCAAGTGATTTTCCCATTCAGAGAGAGAAAAACTGAAGGTGGGAGAAGAGAGAGCAGATAGATTTTTTTTTCTTTTTGCACACACACACACACACACACACACACGTTATGAAAGCACTTATCCAACAGCCTGTGGGAGTTTCTCCACTGCTACACACAGAGTTGGACGTGTGCAGCTCAGGGACCGAGGCTGAGTGCATTCCCTAGTCATCAGTGCTCCAGCAGCTCTGAGTCATAACCTGCCCTTTGACCTTCCCAGAGCTAGCATAGCACCAGTGCTGCTCATGACAGTAAAATGCAGCGTTTTGCATTCCACCGCCGTAGGCTGCCCCTGTGGTGAACAAGGAGGTCAGAAGAACTTTAGCGCTCCAACTGTGGGGCTGGATGTGCTGTCATGGGCCATCAAGGGCAATAACAAAGGACACAGGTCTACACACACCATCGCACACTCAGCTAACATAAATGCTATGAAAAATGTCACAGAAAACTGTTGTTAACTGTTGTTAAGTGCCAAGATCAACTCACAGAACTCAAGGCATCTTGGCTGTGAGTTGGTCTTTAGTAGACATAGGCTCTGACCCATTGCAGGGAGAGAGATAAATATAGATCTCTATTTCTCTCTCTCATCCTCATGGGAAGCAGCTGTCAGTGATGGAGACTGATCCACACTCATTAAGTCTGAATTACCCAGCATGCCCTGATCCTCACACCCACCTGCTGTATTATCTGTCATGCTACTTCACAGATGTGCTCAGCCAATCACATCGAGCCTCCTCTGTGCCCTCGCAGGGTGAACAGTGCTCTGTTTTCTTCCCCATCATTGCCAATTTGGATAATGGTGATTTTGTGACCGGCTGTCTGTTAATTCTAATGAACTGTCTGGTCTCCTTCTCTGAGATGCTTCAGCTATGCCATCGCGACGGTTCTCTCTCCGGCTGTGTGACTGGGGGCGCCTGACTTCCCTGTTAGGCCATCACCAGCCAATAATTAACATAATATGATTGTTTATAATTAGATGAGAAAAACATTAGACACTTATTATTTTCTAAAATGTAAATGATTAGAATGATGAGTGTGTTTTTGTGCTTAGCTCAGGTGGCACAGGGAGAAAGCACGGGGGAGAGCTACATGGGGAATGTGAAAATGTAAGTACAGGTACTATCATACAAGTAATAGGTCATGTGAAAATGTAAGTACAGGTAACAGGTCATACAAGTAACAGGTCATACAAATAACAGGTCATGTGAAAATGTAAGTACAGGTAACAGATCATACAGGTAACAGGTCATACAAGTAACGGGTCGTGAAAATGTAAGTACAGGTAACAGGTCATACAAGTAACAGGTCATACAAATAATAGGTCATGTGAAAATGTAACTACAGGAAACAGATCATAAAACTAACAGGTCATACAGGTAACAGGTTATGTGAAAATGTAAGTACAGGCAAGTGTACCACTTCCTCTCCGCAGGCTCTTAGAATGTACTGGTTGGTCCTTAAAGTGCACTAGCCAATCTGACGCTAGTCAGGCATAACAACAAGGACTATATCCATAAATAAACACGATCAGTCATATTTTCTGGAAAGGCTCTTTGAACACTTCACACACTGAGAAGACTACACAAAAGAAAACATCTACATATTCTATTGTGTAGCACTCGGCAAAAGAACAGCGTTGATATGAGCTTGAATTGCAGTAGTGTGAGTGTGTGTAATTTAAGAAAGGCATCCAGAAGCCTCCAGGTCCCTGAAATTCCCTTTTCCTGAGAGTTCATATTTTTAATAAGCAGACAATTGTGTCGAGGATGAATATATCCAGAGGACCCACTGGCTGAGATGGAACACCCCTAACTCTGAAAGTCCCGTACAATGAGTCCTGCATATTTAACACCTTAAAATATAGAATTTCAATCAAACTCTTTCTACTGTAAATGAAAGAAGAGTCCCACCCTTCTCTTTTCATCTCTGCCTTACACAGGAAGAGTCCTTGTCTCTTATTAAACAGCACAAATCATTTTCTTTTCCTACCTTTACTTCCGAGGGTTTCTTTTCAAGGTAACCTTCTCAGATGAAACGCTCGCCTCAGTGACTTTTGCTATACTGTTACATACCTGATCCTCGCATGCTCTGTGTGGTGAGAATATTATATAATTTAATATAATCTCTGTAGGATGATTAATCTCACCCCAGGTAAGCCCAGGTTCTAAGACCGTCCCTGCAGAGCTCACAGCACTTACCTGGGAGAGGCGTGGATTCTAATGAGGAATGTGGAGGGGGCAGACATTCGATTTACAGACTGCTGAAGTACTGAGGATGAGCAAATCCAGCATATTGTTCAACACGTGCTTCACTTCACCACTACTGCACATGCAGAGCCGTTAAACGCCTGTAAAGCATTTTATTCAGACTGGAACTTATTAACAAATGATCTGTAAAATTACATGCTGTTGACTGGCAGTTGTGGCCCCACAGATGTAGCCACTGGTCTCTCTACTCCAACCTGTATGTTTCTGCTGGTCTCTCCTCTCCTCTCCTCCTAATCATTCCTGTTCTCTGCACTTTTGCAGCAGAATACGATGCAGGGTGTCCTTAAGAAAGGGATTAAACGATCAGGTAATATCCCCCCACACACTTATTCAGGACGTGTTCTGGAAGTGCCGGCGTCTGTCTTGAGTTTCCATTTCCACAGAGGCCAAATCTATTCATCACAGATTCAATAATAACCTTTCCACAGCTTTCATGAATAAATCTCCCCATTTCAGATCAGGTGTGAGTGTCAGCTTATATCCCTATCAGAGAAAAAGACGGCAGGCCACATATAGTGAATACGAACCAGAAAACCGTGTGTTTTCGAGGCCAGGAGAGCCATCCCTGTGGTGAGCGACTACCGCTGTCTGTGCCGCACCGACAGTCCACACATGGCAGCTCCTGGTGTGCGGCTTCTCATAGCTGTGCTGCAGGGCCCTGTGCTTACTTGGATAAATAGACATGCAGCATTCAGCAAGAACACAGGCAAGATTGAAATGACATATCTGGCAACCTGCCAGCTGAAACAGAACATTTCCTAACAGGAAGAAAAAAGGAGAGAACATCAATATCACTGTAAAATAAAATCAAGAAACCACTCGGGCAGTTAAAGTAAAATCGATAATTATATATATAATAAAAAATTCCCAATTCACATGCTTCTGTCTTTTATCCTTCAAGCTTGGGGCCTCTACCAGAGGTCTGGGAGCTTGAGGGTCCTGTGTAGTACCTTAGCTGCTCCCAGGACTGCACTCTTCTGGACTGAGATCTCAGATGATGTTCCTGGGATCATTCTCCTAGTTTGCGGGTCACAGCCCCTAGTGATCCGATTACCATGGGAAGCACAGTTGCCTTCACCTTCCACATCTTCTCCAGCTCTTGGTATCTCTCAAGCTTTTTATGTTCCTTGGTCCTGATGTTGCCATCAATTGGGGATTGCATCTCTCTTTGCATCAGGACTGTTCTGCCTTCAGTTAACCATGTCAGGGTCAGGCTTGGAGCTGTCCAGCTCTTCATACCCGAGACCCTTTCCTGGACGTCTGCTGGTGTGATGCTAGCTGGGTCCTGTCCAGGGAGGTGGGACAGGTCCTCCAACCACTGGGGGGTGGTGGTGGTGTGTGATGCCTCCTCTTCCCATATGGCTTTCCAGTTCTGTTCAGTTTTCAGCATCTCTCTCATCATCAGATGACCTGGTCGACTGGGTGTCATCTGAGCCGGTGAGGTAGGCGGGCAGCGTTAAGGACCTTACCTAAGGAACCACACTGTAGACACTATGCATTACGTGTGAATGCGTGTGTGTATGTGTATACATGTAACAGAACTGATCTACACTCTTGAACTTAAGAACCCCATGGAATGAAGGCTATGACGTAAACATCTGTGGTTTCATATATAAACTGGCTCCAACTACTAATTCAGAAACTGTTTGCTTGCACAGTCCATGAAGGACCTGTCCTAATAAATAAATAAATAAATAAATCTAAATATATTTCCCCCCCCCTTCATATACATAAAAGTCTGTGGCAGTTGCCATAGTAACTATGCATTTACCTCAAATCCTTTGAGGTGTAGAAGCACATTGTGGCTTCTCTGGATCCTCCAGTGCTAAGCCATCACTCCTCCCTCTTCATCTCTTCTTCTGTTAGACAGTTCTCAAGCGCACCCTTTACACACTTACCTTTCTTCTGTCCTGCTCCCTGCTAAAGTGAATATCAGAAATTTATCCATTTATTTCTATTTATTTCCTGCTTCATTCGTTTCTAGGACACTGTGTAGCTTGAGGGAGACGAGGAAAAAGGAGGGAAAAGTCTTCCTCTTTTGAGAGTAAAAATGCAATTTCACAGTCAGCTTGCATTGATGTTTTACACGGTGGTGGTGTGAAAACAGATAGGGCTAGGGTCTCTTATCAGACTCCAGGGACTGCAGACGGCAAGGAAACCGTGCAGAGTGCTAAATCTTTCCCAACCTGAGCCAACCCTGACCCAGACGCCACTGCTCACTCTGCTGGCTTACTTAAGATATTCTGCTATCTATCTGTCTTCCAAAACCAATATTTATGAAATGAAGGAGAAAGCACTTGTACTGAGTGTTAGCTGGGAGTCAGAGTATCTGACGCGTTATATAGATCATCGCTGATCATATACAAATTCACATAAAGAGGTATAGGGAAGCTTTCATATTTCGTTTTGACAATGAATTGTTTACTCATGCGATACATGCAACTTGCTACACGAAGAGGAAAAGATGAGACGTGATCACACACACACACACACAAGGATTTCAAGGACAGGAGCAGAACACTAATGGAGAAATCAAGACTTTATTCCAGTAACCTCCACTCTCATTCTACCACACACACACAGACACACACACAGACAAGCTGAAGCGGAGACATGACAGGCTGATAGATTATTCTTCCTTCATTACCTGGAGTCCAAACCACAAAATAAGTCTGAATCAACGCGAAAGTACTGGCTAACAGTGAGCAGTCACACCACTGAACAGTTTCCTTTCAGAGAGAGAGCCAGATTTGGCACAGCATGATAAATGGAAAACCTCGACGTAGCAGAGACCAGAAAAGCTCTTTATAGTTTCACTGCGTTGAACACTAAACCTCATCCCTGCAGACACTGACTAGAGAAGCCCTAGAATTCATGTCCGTGCTTAGAGCTCACATTCTCACTCTTACAGACAGTGATGTGAGAAAAGGGACCCGATTCTCTCAACATTTTTAAGCTTGATGCCATGTCCATGAGAAGAAAAGATTTAAAACCCTTTAGATCACCAGCCTTTTTATAGTGCATTTGAGTTCAGAGTTTACTGTTCTTCTGGAACTGTGAGATCAGACCCAGGACTTGCTCTGAGGCAGTGATGACTTTATTTTGCAGGTAGGAGGTGCTGTTGGTGCGGGTCTCCTGTAGGAAGTAGCGGTAGTTGACCATGATGCCACAGGAGGTGGCCATGCCCCTAGGGCTGCTGTCCGCAAGCCAGTTGATCCGCCACAAGGTGGCGCCGTTCTGCAAGTGGAAGTTGGCCACGGGATCAAGGGCGTAGCCACGGCGTTTCTCGCCGTACAGGTACCAGGCGCACAGACGCAGGAGGGCAGGCTGCAGCACGCGCGTCAGGTGGTCCGAATGCAGCCAATCAGCAGAGGCCAGAAGAGTTCGGAGGGTTTCCAGGGCGCTTGACCCAGGGGCCGCGCCCGTGACCCCCTCCAGTTCCCCCCACTCCTGCTCAGACAGCAGCCCGACGCCACGGCCCTCCTTCCTGTGCTGGCTGAGGAAGCCCTGCAGCCAGGCCACGAATCCAGGGACAGGAGACAGGCTGGAGAACTGAGCCATGTGGGGAAACTCGCTCTGTGAACAGAGATTCAGCAGGTTAAGGCAGGTTGCTGTTTATGACTGATATACTGCAGCTAAAGCACTGGAGCATCTCTGAACAGGCTGGGCTGGTTCAGACAGGCTCCTGGTACCCTCCCCCTTCTCCCCCACACACTCCCACTCTGTTACTCTCTCCCTCACTCACCGACCCCCCTCACTATCATACAGCTTTCACTCAACCATTTGAAAACTCCTGCCAACCACTCAAAATCCCTTATGGTTCCCTTTTCTCCACTTTACTTAGACTAAGACATGGATAAGCCCCCCCCCCCTCCCCACACACACACACACACACACACACACACACACACACACACACACACACACAGTCAGAGGGCAGAGAGTTTCAAGCCGTTTCTTTCAACAGCTTCTCTCCCTCCTTTACCAGCGGCTGTTAAATCACACACACAGAGGGGGAGACGTGGGTCACTTTCTATACATCAACTCAATTTACCAGAAATCATTGGTCAGTAGGGGTGGGTGGAGTGGGTGGGGGTTGGAACAGAAGCCTCCCCTGCATAACACGCAGAAAGCTAACTGGAGCCTCTCCTCTCCTCTCCTCCCCTCCCCTCTGTGAACAATTTGCATGAGATAATACCCATCAGAACTTGCTTTGTGCGCCTCACTGTACACACGCACGGTCTCTCTCCCTTTCTGCCATTCCTGCAGGCCTCTGCTAAGAGCCCTCAGCAGGTCTTCACCTCCATTACATAAACAGCCTCCCTGCACTTTATTTCATCAACATTTTCCATGAAGCAAAAAGTCATTTGACTCCATGAAGCTTCTTAGTGCTTCATGTTTTTTTTTAAGCTCCTCTTCACGTTTGCCTTCCTCCGACACGCCTCTCTCTCCACAACCTTCCTCCGTATGAACCACCACAGCTGAGGTTTCATGCGTTCTCCATGCCTCTCACCCTTCTCGCCCCTGTGGCGATGCGAAGCATGCGAGTGCCAGGTCTGCCTCTGGGTGGCGCGATGGAGCAGCACTGTCAGAGGTCTAGAGACCACTCACCAGACGGTATCCATGCAACTTCAAACTTTTGCCTATTACTGGATAAAGATTTTAAATTCCAGAGACGAGTCAGTTATGCCATCTCCACGGAGCACAGCCAATCAGAGAGAGAGAGCGACACAGAAGACACAAACACCCTTTGACAGAGAGGCATCATGTCTAAAGGGAATTACATGAAATGGGAACCAAAGGGGTTTCATGTCCTGTATGTCTCAGCAGAGCACAAAAGCACTTCAGAGTCTCAGCAGTCTAGTAGTTATATAAGGTGAGACCGTTTCACTGGAAAGAAGCTCATGTTCCCACAATCCTCTGCTTCACCAATGTGAGATGAATCAATCAAGGACAAGCATTTTCTGATAGATGGACCATCAGGACAGTGGCCATTAACTCTCAGGCCAAAGAGAGCTTTTAAATCAAACACCCAAGAAACACGGCAAATCAGACACAGCAGCCGTGGTCAGGTCAGCTACACAACACGAACATCTACTCAGCGTCTCCGTGTAATGTGTTCTTCTTGCATTACAGAGTATAGCGTATATGGAGTATACAGAGTATAGCAGAGTATATATGATCTGTGTGTGTGAATCGTTTCATCTGTGTCCTAAAACACTGATATGATCTGTGTGAATCACTCTCTCTCTTCTATAAATGTTCTGTTTAACTCCATTCTACCCAAATAATTCTCTAATTCTGATCCATGTAAGAGAAACATGGGCAACATATGAAATGAGAACTATAAAAGTAGTTTCTTAGAAAGCCAGCTGACCTGTGACCTGTGCCAGCCTGGTCACACTAACCTGCAGTTCTCGCACCACCTTCTTGATGAGATGGTGGCCGAGCTCCACCCCTTGCAGGCCGGGCTGGGTGGAGGAAATGGAGTAGAATATGGCCGCTTTGATCTTCTGCATGTCCTCCACTGTGTCCAGAGTTGCAAATTCTCGCACGATACTCTGAGAAAAGAGCCGGCAGAATAATGGACAATGGACAAGTAAGACCACAATACTGTGGGAAAGCTAGCCAGCTATGACCTGGCAGTGAGCAGAGTTCTGTCAGACTCAACGCTAGCGTCTAATTGTTCACCCCTGAGGGAACAGAGCAGAAATAAAGTGCTCACGATGTCTCACCTGGATGTTGTCTGAGATGTCCTGTGTGAGCGCTACATGCAACACCACCAGAGGCTCCCCGGACATGGAGGCATGGGTGAATGCGTAACAGCGACGGTACGGCCCAACTCTGCGCTTTATGTCTGTCCAGTTACGCACCGGGTGGACTGCCTCGTACCTGCAGAAGCACACGGGGATGTGGGGTCCTTCACACTTCCCAACGTGTCTGTGTGCCAACCTGGTGTTGGCCGTCCGCGATGTCAGAAACCCTGTTACCAATTGAGGCCCAGTGGGACACCTCAGACCTATATGTATTATATGTGTCTGTGGGCAGGTGTGTGTGTGTGTGTGTGTGTGTGTGTGTGTGTGTGTATGTATGTATATCTGGCTTACTGGCTGATCTTCTGAAGGAGTTCACAGGGGGACTGCCAGGTGATTCTCTCCAACTGAAGAAGCCCAACGGAGAACCACTCAGACAGGAGGCTCTTCAGAGTGCTGTTAAGGTCCTAACACACACATGCACATGCCCACACACACACACACACAGACACACACACACACAGACACACACACACACAGACACACACACACACACACACACACACACACACACACACACACACACACACACACACACACACACACACACACACAAATAAACTAATACGGCTGTACAGACATCAGCACACATGCACCCACAGAAGAGCTGTTTAGACCCACCCCAATAGTCACGTGCAATATCACAATGTCAAAGTCTCTCTCACACACCCACCCACACCCCCACCCCCCCCCACACACCCACCCCCACACACCCCCACACAAACACCCCCACACACACCCCCTCACCCCCACACCCACACACCCACCCACCCACCCACACCCCCACACACCTCTCAAGTCATGCAGTGTGGTGTAAACTCATCCCCATGTCTGTCCACAGGCAGCAGGTGTTGTGGTTTCTTCTCAGACAATTGCCTACTATTTTCCTAATTATTTATAGCGCCTTTCTCAAACTCAAGTTTGCTTTACAAAATTAGCTTTTTTCCTTCTTTTTCTTTAAACTAATGAGGGTATCAAAAGTAAAAGAAACAGAGATACTGGTGCACAAACAGAAACATGTTCTCCCAGCTGTGGTACTGCAGACTAGACCAGGATGGGTGTAGACCCGTGATGGAGGGAGCTGGGTGTAGACTCGTGGGGGACGGAGCTGGGTGTAGACCCGTGGGGGACGGAGCTGGGTGGTGGTGGGTGCAGAATTTTCAACTGACAATTGTGATAAAATCTTTGAGTGCCCTGTGTGATGAATCAGTTTGAGTGATAGCACACAGTGCTTCCTCAGTGATACCCAGTCACCTGGAGCACGGTGACCACTGCATGAAGACACACAGAATAAAGAGGAACTACATAAAGGTTCAACATAATACCAGCCCAATTCCTACTTGTATCACTTTTCCAGAAAACATAAACATTTGACCAAACATGTGAGAGTAACACACTAAAGTTCTGCGCAAACAGTTTCTTAACGTCTGTCATTAATTGGGGCAAAGGTCACCCGTCGCTCTGCAAGTTCAAGTTACCCACAACTCCCTGCAACATGACACCCAGGACCAAGTTGAGAGGTGTTGTTGACGTTATGCAAACGTCTCATCACCTCCCAAATACCACCAGTTACTTTAACATCACTTCTACTGACACGTGTGTGAAAATCTTTAACTTGCACTAGAGCATCTTGTGTGTTGGATCATTGTGGAGTGTTAGTAGTTACCCTCATATGTGGACTGTCAGACTTGTCTTTCGTCTCATATGTGAGCAGTGGTACCACGGGCCTTCCCAGCAACTCTGGGACGCCCCATGACAGCCCACAAATAGTTTAGCATGTCAGAATTTTGGTATTTTCGGTGCGCATATGCAAAAATAGCAGAGACACAGAGATTATGACAGAGTTTAAAAAAAGATATATGCTGGCCAGAAATAGCGCAGGCGCGTCAGCAAGTCGCTGCGTAGTTATGCTAGACCATCATTCCCCGGTAGCCGACCTCATATTGTACCGCATACAAAACGCGTCTGCAGCCACGAGCGACCGGCGAGGTGCTGATCCTCCTCCCCGATAACCTATGAAGTCACGCACGGCCGTGCACGGTCAGCAGGCGGCAATCATCAGTCGGACAAAAACACTAATTTATGCCAATACGATTGCCTAATCTGACATGGCCATCGTCGTGAAACAGATTAAATGGGACGTGCATCACTGATATGCACCTTTTATTATTTGATTGTTTCCTCCGCGCGCGCTGTGGGGGGGTGGGGGTGGGGGGTAGCTGAAGCGGAGCGCGTGGGGCAGAAGCGCGCGAGGATGGCCGCCTATCTCGCGCCGCTGCATGCAGTCTGCCTCACTCTGCTTTGCTGTCTATCCCAGGTCTAGGCTAAGTGCTTTCCCTGGCCCAGTGCCCCTGCTAGCCGCGTTTCCACTTTACTTAAAAAAAAAAATCACCAACCCCATTTTGGACAGAGAAATTATTTCTAAGCTCTTGCTGGATGTTTTTCCACTTTAGACGTCAGGGCGACTGACAGCACTTAAAATTCTGCAGCGACCACAGTTTCGGATTTGCCTACACGGCTGAATTTTGTCCAGGTCCAGAGGTGCATCATGGAACCGCACACAGATATATGGCATGCTCCTCCAGGCCAAAACTTTCAAAAGTGCAGTGCTCTCAGAATTTCTGTACATGTGTTTTTATATTTATTTATATTATTTATATTATATTATTTATATTATATATATATATATAATTACACACACACACACACACACACACACACACACACACACACACACACACACACACACACACAGGCGCACCTATGGGGTAAAGACAGAAATAAGTCATGGGCACATGTTTAATACACGCCAAACGGCGCTGCGAGCCCAAATAAAGGCACGTGCTGATTAACCCACCGGCTGTGTTTTCAAAGTACTTCTGCAGGTCCGTATTTAACCGCACAGCTGCTACTCCAGCCCTGGCAGGAGACAGACCCAAATCTCTCCACACAAAGCAGGGTACATCTGTACTTCAATAACCTTGAAGCTGATCAGAAATCCCTTTAAAATACAGAGTGTGTGCCAGCCTCACATGTGGTGAAGTGGACCCGGGCAGAGTAGAGATGAGTAATGGGAACTGATGAAGGATTTTAAAAGCTCACTCTTCCTTTTGCACATTACAGGCAATATTGTGAGCATTTAAGAAGAATACTGTTTAGATCTCGCCATGCTGTGCTGTAAGTCTCTGCTGCAGACTGCCTGTAGTTTAGAAACACATGTTAAGAGTACTTAAGCTGGTAGTCATTCGTGTTCACTCTGACATTTTCTTTTTAGCATACAGATGGCAACTAGAGATGTTTCAGTCCCATTTTCCATCTGTGCCCATGCTGAGGAGCGAACAACAACTCTGCATGCAGAGCTTTCAATCATTTAGTGAAAACTCAAGTGTGCCCACGACGTTACTGCCCTGCCTCCCCGTCAGCCTCGCATGGGAGCGAGCCGCATCCGAGTCTGCAGCGTTGTTGGTAATACTGATACCCACATTACCCACACACCTCTTATGTTTCAGTGCACTGGATTAACTAGGCACCTCGCTGCTCCTTGCGAAAGGCGCTGGAGAGCAGTCCAGGCTGCAGAAGGTCAGCCAAGTGTGTACAAATTCAGCAGAAACCGAGACTACAGGACACAAGCGTTGTGTGCGCGGCCTGCGGGCCAAACTATGGAAGTACGGACTCAGAACTGCACAGGTCCACCATTTCCATGTTAAAAGATGGGTAAAAAAAAAATAAAATCACTACACTGCAACACGCTCGTACAAAAGAACACAAATAAAGCATTATTAGAAATGAGAGGCAAGACGTCATCAAAGAGCCATTTAGCTCCAAGTTCAAAGGTCTTGCTAAAAAATCCTGACAGCACGATTTAGCGGAAGTGTCCAACACACTCCAGACCAGCCACACTCCTTCGTGCCTGCTCTTCTAAGGTGATGTTTGTTTTTTCTTAGCTTGCATTTGCATTTCAGATTGAATTCTGCTCAATTCACCTGATGAGGGGAAACAAGCAAGAAATATTTTCTCTTTTGGTGAATGAAAAATTTACCAAAGCTGTGGGATGGAGTGCTAAAGTCAGAACACAAAGCTCTGATTCCCTCTCAGCTCAGACTCATCTGCTGCACAACGCAACTCCTAAAAGATCCTCCACTCTGCCTTTACTGGAACACTAACAGAAGCTAAGAAGTGTAATTCAGTAATGGAGATTACAGTTCAAAATACGTAAATTACTTTACAGGATTGTGTGTGTCTTGGTGTTAAACTATAACTCAAACAATAAAAAAATAAAGGTTTATTTTTTCAGTGAAAGATAACTGACACTATTAATTACACTTATATAGGACCGTTCTTAAAACTCAAGGACACTAATAATACTTTAATAAAGCCCAGACCTCACCGGTCCTGCTTGTAATGCAACCTAGGCCTAGTTCTTAGTCCCCACAATAGTTCAAACTTAGGCTATAGACCTAATCTGAAGTAAGACTCATTAAATTCTTCTGCTTTCTCTATATAGGGGTCATTTCATGCCAACTCACCCAGGCCTGTCAGGTCATGTCATGGATTTTCTTGAAAAAAAAACAAAAACAAAAACTTATTTTCTTGTGAAGACTTGCAAGCTCCTGTAGCTCCACCTGGGGCCAGTTTTACTCACAGGAGTAACACTGTTCAAAGGAAACTGGAATAATAACTCTTGTCTTAGGAAAATATACAGTACAAATATCTTAAACTGATTTTTTCAGCTTTGAAGCTATATTTAGCAAGATTTGTAGCATTAATTAACTTCTGTGATAGATGTGATATTAATATAGTTATATGACACAGGCACAAAAATTGTTTGCAAGAAAGTGAAAACTAGCAGAGATGTTCATTTAAAAAAGGAAATAGTCCATTTATTAATTAGATTATTGTAAATAATTCAGCAACAGATATTTACATGAATATACATTGCAAATTATCCTCAGGGTTTCCTAGAGGTTCAGTACAAATTTCAATCCAATCCAGTGAAAAACAGGCAGCAGGTGAGTCTCAGAATACACACACAGAACTGAAAAAGAAGCTAACTTTAGGCCAAACTTCAAAGATTCACTAATAAAAAAGAATTTGATAGAGTACCATAATTTTGCAATGTCTAGTGAATTTAACTGAAGTTTAATAGAATATTTTAAGAGAAAATCCATGACATAACCTGGGAGATCTGGGTGTTCTGGCAGGGCATTTCACTTAAGCTTGGCTAACTGAACTTATAATACTGAGTGGTATCAGAAAGAGACATAGGATGACATTTTGGGTGTTAGAACTGTCATAATAACAGCAACTTGTATCTTCAATAAATATTGACAATATAAAACACCTGTATCTGGTCATCTAGAAAGAGGCTAATGGACAAAGAATATCTGAAAGTGAAATATGAAATAAAAGTACCAATTTTAAAAAATGCTGATTTTCAAGCTATGGTCACATTACGCTGTGACTGAAACTGTCTGTATGATTAACCTGTCCAGATATGACAGGCTCACAGCACACAGCGCTCACCTGGAACATAATAAGGGAAGGAACTATATAAAACTACATAAAAGCTCAACATAATACCGGCCCAATTCCTACTTGTATCACTTTTCCAGAAAACAAACATTTGACCAAACATGTGAGAGTAACACACTAAAGTTCTGCGCAAACACAGTTTCTTAACGTCTGTCATTAATTGGGGCAAAGGTCACCCGTCGCTCTGCAAGTTCAAGTTACCCACAACTCCCTGCAACATGACACCCAGGACCAAGTTGAGAGGTGTTGTTGACGTTATGCAAACGTCTCATCACCTCCCAAATACCACGTTACTTTAACATCACTTCTACTGACACGTGTGAAAATCTTTAACCTGCACTAGAGCATCTTGTGTGTTGGATCATTATGGAGTGTTAGTAGTTACCCTCATATGTGGACTGTCAGTCACTTTAGAAGACGTGCTGTGCAGAACATCTGCACGCAGGTCCACCAAGAACTCCAGCCCACCCTCCAGCCGGCTGATGTGAGACAGGAGCTGCGTGTATCGTGGCATTAAGCTGTAACGCAGCCTGTCCTCCACGTGAAGGATGGTCGTCATGTCCCGCTGCTGTGTGTCCACCAGCTTCAGCGCCAGGTCCACAGCTCCTCTGTGATCCACTCCGAAGTCCTTCGCCAAGAGCTCAAGGAACAGCAGCTTCTGCGCCTTCTCAAGATGTCTGTAGAAGTCCATAAACTCCAGGCTGCTGGACTCTGCGGGTGGCGGGGCCTTGTCTCTCGTCTCGTACGCAGGCAGAGGCACCACGGTCCTCTGCAAAACCTCCTCCATCTTCCTGTCGGGATTCCGCCCTGCTGCAGACGAGCATGCACGAACGCTTCGGTAGGTCCACGCGTTCACTGTCTGCACGGGCTTACAGACCCAGCAACGTCGCCACGTCCTCGCCCAGGCGCGCACACACAACACCGAGTGACTGCAATGCATGGCGTACGCGGAACCGAAGCTCGCTACCAAAATAAACCTTTGACCTCGTGCACCGGAGAATCAGTTCCGCTTTCTTAAAGGAGACGTTCTACCACTAATGTGAAGCTGCGCGCTTTTCCTCCAGCAGTTTTTAATTAATAACATTCATGGACATAAATAAAAACATTCAACACGACCGAGCTATTTTCTTCCGATGACGTGTAAACCAAAGCACCTTGCAATTTTAATTCATAAGAAACACATTTTCTTAGAGCGCGCGCGCTGCATTAGCGAGCGCGCGCTTCATTAAGGAACACGCGCTTCGTTAGGGAGCGCGCGCTAGTTAACATTTCGGCCAGTTACGCGAGCCGTTTCAGTCCCGTGGTTCCCTGTAGCGCGGCGGGCAAACGTTAGTCGACACCGACGTGTTTAAATTTGAGATGTTTCGTGAGGAATTGTGTGTTTTCAGTCATGTTCAGTGATCCCCTTCAGTATTCATATTTTCCCCACCTGGTTTAAATTGTTTAAACGTAAAGATGTGTGGTGATGTGTTGGCGTATAGCTGCATTTTAGCTCGCTGGCTCCTGTTAGCTAATAGCGAGTGATGTCCTTTAGCCCTTGAGTCTAACGTGTTATGTCTGATTTCTGATGTAGATGCTGTTTGTTGTCAGACTGTTTGTATTGAGTGACTGTGTGTGTGTGTGTGTGTGTGTGCGCGCTGTATCTGTATTTAAGCGGGCATCTGCTGTGAGTGATGGCTGACCAGGCCAAACGAGGAAGGCTGAAGGTGACCCCTGTAGGAGCAGTTGCGGGTGATGGCCCTCACAGCAGACACACACTCCTGTGAGTACCACGCCTGACCAGCCCACTAACTGGAAACCTCTCCACTACCCATTAAGCACTATCAGTAAATCCCTATACAAGCCTTTGATTTGCTCATTGCTCAGTTTGAGTGCTCGTGACCGTGCACACAACACAGTAATAGTCCATTTCAAAGGAGCTGGTCAGACGCACAGAGTACAGAACTGACATTTGGCATATGAGCTGTGTGTGCATTTGGTGTTCAGATGGTAAGAAGAACAAGTTGATGCTAGTGGTATGTGCAGTGTATATACAGTTTACAGGTGAATAGGATCTGGTTGGTGTGTGTATGTATATGTGTTTATACACACACACACACACACACACACTACATTTACAGTATTTAGCAGCTTTTATCCATAGTGAATTACAAAAGTGCTTTGTCATTTCCTCATAGATGCATCCTAGTATAGTAGGTTAGAGTCCAAGATACGAAATGAACTAGAATACTGTAGAAATACAGGAATCGGTGCTGATGACTAGAAGTGTGAAACACATATAACCTCTATAAGGGACAATAATCAGTGCAATAAAAAATGCCCTACAGTAATTACTAGAGTCAGTCAACATGGGAGCAGGGTCAGTGGTCATTTAAATATTCCACAAATAGATGGGTCTTCAGTCTGTATTTGAAGACGGCAAGGGACTCTGCTGTCTGGACAGCAAGCGGGAGGTTATTCTACCATCTAGGAGCCAGGACAGAGAATAGTCTCCATGCTTGTCTTCCATAAGACTTGAAGCATGGTATTTCAAGCTGAGCCGTACTTGAGGTTTGAAGTACTCGAGGTACGGATTGGGCTTTGACCATTGACCTCATGTATGGAGGAGCTGGTCCATTTTTGGCTTTGTAGGCAAGCATCAAGGTTTTAAATCTGATGCGTGCAGCTACTGGAAGCCAATAAACGGAGCGCAGCAGCGGAGTAACGTGTGTGAACTTCGAAAGATTGAAGACCAGTCGTGCTGCTGCATTGTGGACAAGTTGAAGAGGTCTGATGGCTCTTGGAGGAAGACCAGCAAGTAATGAGTTGCAGTAGTCAAGCTTTGAGATCACAAAAGACTGCACCAGCACCTGGGTAGCTTCCTGCGAGAGAAAGGGCTGAATCGTGCGTGCGTGTGTGTAGTTTACATTTGAACAGGATGGATGGATGGTTGGATGGATGTATCTGTTTCTAATCCTAACTGTATAGGATCTACCATCCCCCTGTGCTTCTCTATTACAATACTTGGTGTCATGCACCAAGAGAGAACAAAACCAGCCTGGATAAGATCAGACCTGGTACCATGCCTTTCAGCATTTGTAATTCAACTAAAGGTATACAGTAGTTAACAGCATCACAAACAACAGCTGTGCGTTATTATAAATAACAATGTTTCTTCAGCTGGAAATGCCTTCTGTATTGGATGAAAGATGGTGACAAATTGAGCTCCTGAGTAAATGATTTTCACCCACACTCGTTAATCTAACCAAGTGTGAAGTGAGTGGGAGGGAGCTTGCATTCATTATCCTGAGCTTTCTGTTCCATCTCTTTTATGAATAAATTAATTTACCATGATATCTGATGCATTATATAGGCAGACAAATGCAGACAGAGCCATCCATCTCCAGCTCTTGTAATTAATCAGACAAAGGGAGAGGAATAGACACCTGTAAGCGTTTCTGACGGCAGACTCTTGTTACGAGGTCTGCTGGCATGCTGTCACGCCTCACATACTGCAGTGAAGGCAGAAGGGTTCTAAGACAGGAAATGCAGCTCCTTCTCCACTCTCATTGGTATACTAACAATTATTTCTCCTCTTCAGCTCAGCTTTAATTCTCTAATTCTCTCTCTCATGTTGAAGTGGGAAGCCCAAGAAGACAGCAAAGGCCAGAAGTGCCTCAGAACATTCTCAGAAGGGGTCGAAGCAGCAGGAGGTAATTTTTTTTTTTGCTGCCGACAGACGTTTCCCTCTGAGACAGTGGCTGCAAGTTCAGCTTAGAGGTCTAGTTAGTTATAATATGAATGCACATTGTCAAATTTGATCTTTCAGCAGTGTATTTTAGTCTTGGTCTTAGAGGTGCTGTTTACGCAACCTTTCTCCACACCTTTGGTCTATACTAACACCTGATCCAAACAGTCAGGATGACTCAGTACCTGGTTTAGGTGGAGGTGTGCTGAGAGCCTGGTCAGAGGTTTGGGTTGCTGCACCCTGACGTAGTACATGGCACGGAAGCTACATTTGCTCAGTACTGATTCTATGGCCTTGTTTGTCAGAAGCACATTCTGAGCTGTCAGTATAGGTGTTGCAGATTTGCCATTTACACTAGAGTACTGTTATCTAGTCTTCTCCTGCCAGCTATGTCTTTTTGCTGTTTGAACATGATACGGTTGGGCAGTGTCTTGCCAGCCTGGCCTCATATGATCCAAATGGTGGTCCTGTCCAGTACCAGCCTGCGTGCTCCAGCTCTGGGTTTTACTTTAATGGGCAGGATGTCAGATATTGCTGGCTCTGTTCTGCCAACCCATAATCAAGCGTAATGTGTCCGTGTGGAAAGAATTTGAATTTCCTTCATTCTGTCTCTGTCCCCAAGCGTGCGCACACGTACACAGTAACACTCATTCACGCACACACACTTCACTGTGCTGTCGGCCTTGAGCCAGCCACTCCTCCAAGTGAAGTCAACATTGCTTATGTCTGTTTTAAGTTTAAAGCAGCATACCCCAAACTCTGTCGATGCAGTGGTGACCATGGATTAATCCTTAAACATGAGGACATGACCTACAAAGGGTTGCTTTAGTGCACTTCAGTTAACTGTCAAAGCCAGGGAGATTGAGGCCCCGTGAAGCAAGTATTAACCTGCTTGTCAACAAATCTGAACTTGTCAGTGTCATAATGGTTGTGTGGTAAATGGTGTTGGAAAAGACAGAAGAATGATATGGTGCAGAGGCGTCCCAAATCAGTGACACATTTCACATTCATCTAGTCATAATACATAAAGCAAAAATACAAACTTACAAAAATACAAACATGCAGCCCGGAACACGCCCACTTCTGTCAGCCCGGTTTCAATACGTTTGAAGAATGACGAAAACAACTGGTTTGTCTTTTCTCTCCTTTTTCATTTCAGTACTAACACAATTCTGCATGGGCTGCACTGAAAGGGCTGAAGATACCAGAGAACCTGCTGTCTGTTTCATAGCATAAACAGACACTGTTCTCTTTAAGAATAAATACAGCTGTTTGAAAGAAATCTGTTTTGACATTTACAAGAACATGTCTTGTAAGTTTGTACCCATAAAGACATGACTGTTTGCCCCTTTTATTTCTGTGTGTTTGCTGTTTTGGTTAACCACATTACTTATTAAGAATGTAGTTTGTGTGTGTGTTGTTGCAATTCAGGTTAAGAGTCCTAAAGAAGAAAGCACAGACATGGAAATGGCTGATGACGTGAGGTACTGAATGGCGTCCTCTTCTGTCTTGGTCATGTTTGTACTCCAGATCACTGAGATCCTGTCACCTTCGCTGTGACCTGGTCTTCATCTAGCATTATTCCACTACCCTGCAACTCCTCACAGAGTAGACTTACAACAAACTCAGCAATGCTGACACACCTTTTTTCCCTTTGAAGTTGAGAGAAATTAATTGTGATGATTTAATGTCCAGAACTGTGAGCAGTGTCTGCGTCGATACTGACTGTCTTTAGGAAAATTAATTTCTTAACCTGGATGAAAAAAAAAAAAAAAAGTCAGAAGAGGTGCAATAATCCTCCTTTTCTAAAGATATTAGCAGTGTTGGCAGTGAGGAGGGGTGCCAACCACACGCCTGTATCTGTCTCTGTATGCCTTTAGCTCTCTTTCTTTTTTTCTTGTCATCTCTCATTTTAAGTCTAGACTACTAGATATTCTGGATTTGTCTTAGTCTACTAAAACAGTGATTGGTCCCTCTTTAATCACCAAGTGGTCCAATCAGAGGGACCTTTTTGTAAATCAGACTGCTGCTGATTGTCAGGGGGAGGCTGATTTTCAGGGAAGAGGTCAAATGTTAAAATGAGGAACTCCAAGTATTTCTTTATTAGGCTCTGTGCAAGGAGATCTGGAGTTGAATGGAACAGGTTGCTGTTATGGTAACTAATTAATTAGGTTCAGTCACCTCTGTTTTTATATAAAGTGTGCTGCATTGCAATTGAAGCTTGTTTTTCTCCAGCTATTCTGGTGACTAATTGTTGTAATTATATAATTACGGGTAGTGATTAAGCAATATTGTGTAATTGGTGTAATTATGTCCTTGCTACTGGACAATGAATGTCTTGTACTTTGTAAGAATGTGAAGGACCCTTAATAAATGTTTGTACTTAATCCTTCTCCTTGGGCTCTCTCTGCCTTTTGATTTACCAGGTTTCAATTAAGGCTGAAAGAGGAGGCAGATGATGAGGACTTTGTGACGGGGAAGGCGGCGATAGACAGGAAGAGGAAGAGAGAGCCTACAGACGGTCTTTCCTCCTCCACAATACTTTCTTTGTAAGTGATGAACTCTTCAAATGGCTGTTGTAAGTGCCATCGGCAAAACGCAGCAGCTATATTTATGTGCATCTAACGTTCTGTGTCCTCTTATTATGTAGACAACACAGCACTATTGTAACTTACTCTGGACAAGAGCATCTGCTAATTACTGTAAATGTTTCTACACTACAGATCATCCTGTGTGTGTGTGTGTGTTTTTCTTTTGCATAAACAAACATGAAGGAATGGATCTATTTTCCAAGTGCCTCGTTTTCATTGTGTGACACAGGTTAGGAGAGGGTTTACACAGCTAATTAAAGCTGGTCGGGTGGTTTGAAGTTTCTGGGTTGTTACCTGTTATTGTTGGGTATGTGTGGACACAGGTGCGTTCATCTAAACTGCAGCAGAGCGGGGATGAGCCGGTGTGGAGATTATGGGCTCAACTGCAACCGATCATTAACGTCTTGTGGCAGAGAAGTGTTTTTGAACTCTAGCTAATGGTTTCACCCTGCAGGCCTAATAAATATGATTACTGAAAAGCTAAGGCTGTAAACACGGTCTATTCTGGGAGTGTATTAGCGTAGTAAGCTAGGCTACAGACCAAGCAGTCGGAGGAATGACGCTAGTGTTGTGTGTGTGTGTGTGAGAGTGTTAAGACTAGCTGAGGAAAAACTTTAGTACGTATACGTGTCATTAATTAATATTACAGGAGTATGACAGCTAGGTTAGCTTAGCTAGTCATAGTGCTTCCGTGAACATTAGCGCTAAACGGTAGTCATGGCAACTTAGACTCGTGGTTTTAACAACTAGCACTAAATACATCTCATTCACTAGCTAGATAAATAACACGGGCACTCGCGGAGAAAACGGCGAAGTGTACATGTAAAATGTACATAGTCGTTTAGTATGTTTTAGTCGGGTACTCACTACTGCCGCTGAAACATCTCGCTAACTAGGGTATGCACAGACGACCGTTAAAACGAACCGTCGTCCGGTAACCTAGCAACGGATTCATGGCGCGAACCTAGGTTGGCAACGGGCAGTTTTAACGGGTATGGAGCAAAGCGCATTATCGTCAGGTAACGCTACAGAAAGGGGCTGATTAAAAGATGAAAAAACAGCCCACTATGGGTGAACATTTAATGTGTACAATGTGTATAATTAGTGTACTGTAGTGAAAGTATACAGTTTCCAGTGCATTGGAAGACTTTAATAGGAAACTGGTGTATATGGCCAGCAGGTCACGTTGGCCTCAGATTTAGACCCCTACTAACTACAGAATGGCTTACACACTAGCTATGTAGCGCACCATTTCTGGGAAATAGGGTCATTTTGAATATAGGTCTCAAACTTTAATCCTATTTAAATAATACATTTTCAAACTAGCAGCTGGTGGGAAAGAAATTATTTTTGCAAGAAAATATTCAAATGTCAGGAGCATCACTCCAGTTTTTGGGCGAACTGCTTCAGCTTGCATTTGAACGGGAATCGATAAGGAGCCGCTTGAGTTGTTTGCCTTTTCATGTAAAGATATTTTAAAAAACCCTGATGGTGTGGAGGAATGTTTTTGAAAATGGAGGCAAACATTTATTTCTAAAAGATATCCCGACAAGTGTGGACAGGACATAATCTTTTAAAAATTGTGTGTATAGTTGAAACTGAACATGGAAGTATTCAAGGGGTCTGCAGGTTTTTGTGAGAATTATTCTTCATAATGGTCCACAGGCATAAGAAGAAGAAGGTGACACCAGAATGGGATGGAGAGACTGGTGTGGGGAAGAAAAAGAGAAAGACAGACAGAAAAGAGAAGGTGAGATGTGTCTGCTGAGCAGGGTAGCATTGGGTTGGCCATAGAGACAGGAGCATAAAAAACTGATGATAACGGACTTTAAAAAATCTGTTAAATCTGTTAAAATTCTTTGTATGTTCACTGTAGGAAACCATGTATAATTTCATTTGTCATTCAGGCTAATGAAGATCTGGATTTGTGCAAAGGTTTTGTCTAAATGTGCTTGTCAAATTACATCTCTGCTCAATAGTCTGCAGACCATTCTTTGAGATCTTGATTTGAACAATTACACATTCACTGGAGCTGGAGCACAATGTGTAGTCCACTTAACAAAACACAAAATAAATGGTCCCTAATCTTCACTTTAGTAGTAATTCATGCCAACTTTTTTGGTTCAATTGAGTGAAAAGGCTTTCATCAGAGTCACAGAAATCTTTGATTACGTGTTGTGAAGAAAGGTCATGGACTGGATGGTACTTAAAGATACTCATTTTCATAATGCTCATTTTTCATACAGCTCTGACTGCAGTGGGAATGGTTATCCTTGAGGTAGAGGTGCATTTGCAGATATCTGGGCCTAAAGCATGTCTGCTTCACAGTAGAGGAAACGCCTGCGCAACGTTTGCACCTGCCCTGAGAAGAGACCAGCAGGCCATAGAAGCAATTAAGCTTTGGCATTGTCTGTCTGAATTAGCACAGGTGGTGTCTTTTGTCTTTCAGAACGTAGTGAAAGAAGAGGGGACGCACCATCCTATCCCCACAAAGAAATGGACAAGAGAGCAGGTGGAGGCGTCCAAGGCCCTCAAGATCAAGAAGCAGGAGGAGGAGGAGCAGCAGCGTTGGCGCTGGTAACCATGGCAACCTGTCTGCACATGTCCTCGTGTGGGAGGAGCTTTTATTTCTTGTCTGTGAAGCCCAAACCTGTCCTCTGTCCTCCAGGTGGGAGGAGGATAAGTATGAAGATGGCATCAAGTGGAAGTTTCTGGAACACAAAGGGCCGTATTTTCCTCCCAAGTATCAGCCCCTCCCCCATGATGTGAAGCTCTACTACGATGGTACGTGAGTTTCACTGCCTCTGTATGATGGCAGAGCTGACAGAACTGGGTTTGAAGCTCTGAAATTGATCGGGAGGGAGGTGGAACAGGACATTTGGAGAAGAATGTGTTGTGAATGCTGTCAAGATGTACTACGATTACAAGCAGGCGTCACTGAGCTGCTCCATGTTTCTCTCTCCTTCTCTCCATCCGGCCAGGCACCATGCCCAGTTCTGGGTCAGCGTGACTTTGGAGAGATCCAGGGGGTGTCTTTTAATCTTTTTCCTGCCCGACTCTGGCTAGTTCTGCCTGTGTGTGGACTGAGCCTTCTTTCAAGAACTGGGGCCGCATCAGAGGACATGACCCATCTGTCTTGTTTGTGAAATCCACCCTCAGAAAACATTTGGACTTTTGAGTTTTTAGATGGAGCTCCGATTGTAGTTGTCAGCAGTGTGGTTGAGTGGAGCTGACCGGCTCTCCCTGGCCTGTGTGGTGTGCAGTTCGTCTGCCAGGCCTCAAGAACTCCGCTTACCACCTGAATCGTCGTGAGCATGAATCCTGCGTGGACTCTGACATCACCGATTGGCTTCTTGACCAACGAGAGAGAGGCTGGCATGTAGTCGCCTCCCACTACCGTGTCCCTGCTGTGGGAATAGTGCAGATTGTTTAGTCAAAAGCAAACCAAAAAAAGAATAAACAAACAGACAGAACAGGTTTTCAAGTCGTTTATTTTAGTGCATTTGAACTGAAGTTGATTTGTGTGTAAGTGAATGGGGAATCGCTCTTATCCAGCTCCTTCAAATAAGATCAGATTTCTGTGTGTTTGCTATGTCTCTGAAGTTCTTGTTTCCTCCAGAGTTTTCACAGCATCTAGAGTCAGACTGAACCATGCTGCTAGAGAATAGATCTGGATTACTGGACCACTTTGTCAACCCTGGTGGTGTGTGTGTGTGTGTGTGTGTGTGTGTGTGTGTGTGTGTGTGTGTGTGTGTGTGTATGTGTAGGGAAACCTGTGAAGCTTGGTCTTGCTGCTGAGGAGGTGGCCCTGTTTTTTGCACAGATGCTGGACCACGAGTACACCACTAAAGAGGTTTTCCGAAACAATTTCTTCCGGGACTGGAGGAAGGTTAGTGGAGATGCCACACCTCACTGGTGCGGAATGTATAGTAACACCCTCTGGTGGCCTCAACCCCAGGCAGTAAACACACACACACACACACACACACACACACACACACACACACACACACTCACTCACACACTCCTGTATCAGAGTGTGTGTTTGTCATTTATACCAGCCTGTGTTATGCTTTACTCTCATACTTGTAGTATAAACACTTCAACACTTCATCTGTTGTTTTAGTTCCTTGAGGGTTTGGTCATTCTTCATTAAGAACTGGCCTTCCTGGTGAGCAGCTGTCCACCCCCACAGCCCAGTCTGCTGAGGAATGGCCAGGGGAAGGCTGTGTTCCACAAATGAAAACATTTTCTCTTAAAAGCTCTGACATTTGGACTAAAACAGGAGGTGAATCTCTCCAGGGTCCTATTGTGCTTTTGGTAAAATAAGTCCTGCGACGTCTAAAGCAACAAACTGAATAGCAGTGAGGAGAAGGTCTACAATAGCGCTGTGGGGGTGAAGCCAAGTCCTGGATCACCTTTCATGCTTTCACACTTCCTATTCATCTCATTGTCTGCGTGCCGTCAGAGGAAGAGGTGCGGGGCGATTATTAAACTTTTTGGGTCTGAAATGTCTCCCCCTCTTTCTTCGCTGAGTAATTTTTATCAGTTTAAATAGATTCTTTTGGACTTGACGGCAGTGCTGGTGCTTTGTCCTGTCAGACGTGAGGCTGTCTGCGCACTGGTGACTGATGTATAATTCATGGGTGCGGGTGGGGCTTCCAGGAACGGCCTGTGCTCTCCACACCCCAGCAGGGCCTACAGCCCATCATGCAGAATTAATTTCGTGCTGCTTAGTGCTCAATGCTCTTGAAAATACGATTTGTGTAAAGGCATTGATATGCTAATCCAGACAACTCGCTCCCCACATACGAACAAATCCAATTTAACTGTTTTATTATAACACGGAAGCCTCGCCTCGCCTCACTGAGCACAGTCTCCGCCCACCGCCCAGCTGTCACTCTCGGAGCAGGAGGATGAGGTGCAGAGTGATGTGGCGTGAGATGGGTGCAGGCCTCGCGGTGTGTGTGTGACATACAGCTCTGTTCCTCGTTCATATCTCCCCTTGCTGATTGTTGATCCTCACTGCCATACCCCCCTACTCGTGTGAAATATTGCTGCTATTGTCCTTTTTTTTGGTTCTAACTTTTCGTTTAGTTTCTCGTTAAAGGTAAGTCCGTGTCATGGGACTGATGCGAGTGCTAATGAATTCCATGCATTTCCGCGCATGACTGCGTTTCTGCAGCACTGAGCATGTGAGGTGGGTGTCAGGCAGACAGTAATGAGGAGGTGGGAGGTTAAACGGATGATCCCGTGAGAGAAGGGAGCAGCGTGTGTGTGGAGGGCTCCAGTGCTAATGGAAATTAGCTCCCATTATAAAGGCCCGCTTCTTATAATGAAATGTAGCAAGGACATGTGGCTGTACAAGCCCTGTTTGTGTGTTGGTGGGGGGCAGGGGGGGTCTGATCTGTAACAGCAGCATCTACTGCTCTGTGTGCTTGAGTCAAAGGTGGAGTGGCTGGAGTCAGATGTGATTGCAGGTAAAGAATTAGATTTATTCAGAAACATTTCATGCTGGAATGATGTTGGGGTAGTTGATTCATGGTGTGTGTGTGTGTGTGTGTGTGTTTGAGAGAGAAATGGCAAAAAGCCAGAGAGTTTGTAGTCTTTCTCTGTCTGCTTCCCGCTGGTATCTACCCGGCTGGCCCAGAGCGGCTGCCTCGTTGAGGACGCATGCCCACATGAGGGCCCTTCAGAGTGGGCAGCTGCCGGAGGTGAATGGGGGTCGCGCCTTTGAAAGAGTCGAGCTGAAATTGCTTGTATGAGGGCCTGTGACGCCAACCCCAGGAGGGGAGATTACAGTGATCTGCTTTTAGGGTGACATTTAACACAAGAGGGGGGGAAATGGAAACTTTAGAATACGTATTAAAACAATCAGGAGAGAAACTAGCGTGGCAGCCGCTGGGGTCGTGGCCCTCCCTGCTGCACAGACCTCTCTCTGGGCTTCTCGCAGTGTCCTATGCTCTGGGGGCAGAGCGATCATTACAGGTGAAACAGGTCATCTCTCTGCTGCTCCCTGGTGGTGGAAATTAGGCCCACAGCTCCAGGTGCTGTTATGGCCCCCATTAGCCCCTGGTGTTATGAAGCAGAGGTCGCAGCCACATCCTTCAGCAGTATCAATTTGGGGATTTTTCTGCAGACACTGATGCACATGCAGGGCAGGGTTCACTGGGTAATTTTGCCTTGCTAGAAGAGGCTAGCAACTTGGGTGTTATGATGTGCATGTTAAAGGTGATGTTGGGTCAGAAGCAGTAATGGATGGAGCGTGTGCGTGTGCACTTGCAGGAGATGACAGAGGAGGAGCGGGTGCTGATCACTGACCTGAATAAATGTGACTTTGGAGAGATCCACGCCATGCACAGAGAGAGAGTGGAGACCCGGAAGAACATGAGCAAAGACGAGAAACAGGTGAACACAGCTGAACCATGTAAAAGGAAACGGGTGTGTGTGTGTGCGTGGGCCTGGGTCGGTGTGTGTGTGTGCGTGGGCCTGGGTCGGTGTGTGTGTGTGTGAGGGTGTGTGTGTGCGTGGGCCTGGGTCGGTGTGTGTGTGTGCGTGGGCCTGGGTCGGTGTGTGTGTGTGCGTGGGCCTGGGTCGGTGTGTGTGTGTGTGAGGGTGTGTGTGTGCGTGGGCCTGGGTCGGTGTGTGTGTGCGTGGGCCTGGGTCGGTGTGTGTGTGCGTGGGCCTGGGTCGGTGTGTGTGTGCGTGGGCCTGGGTCGGTGTGTGTGTGTGTGCGTGGGCCTGGGTCGGTGTGTGTGTGTGCGTGGGCCTGGGTCGGTGTGTGTGTGTGTGAGGGTGTGTGTGTGCGTGGGCCTGGGTCGGTGTGTGTGTGCGTGGGCCTGGGTCGGTGTGTGTGTGTGTGCGTGGGCCTGGGTCGGTGTGTGTGTGTGCGTGGGCCTGGGTCGGTGTGTGTGTGTGCGTGGGCCTGGGTCGGTGTGTGTGTGTGCGTGGGCCTGGGTAGGTGTGTGTGTGTGTGCGTGGGCCTGGGTCGGTGTGTGTGTGTGTGCGTGGGCCTGGGTCGGTGTGTGTGTGTGTGCGTGGGCCTGGGTCGGTGTGTGTGTGTGTGCGTGGGCCTGGGTCGGTGTGTGTGTGTGTGGGCCTGGGTCGGTGTGTGTGTGTGTGGGCCTGGGTCGGTGTGTGTGTGTGTGGGCCTGGGTCGGTGTGTGTGTGTGTGGGCCTGGGTCGGTGTGTGTGTGTGTGCGTGGGCCTGGGTCGGTGTGTGTGTGTGTGTGCGTGGGCCTGGGTCGGTGTGTGTGTGTGTGTGCGTGGGCCTGGGTCGGTGTGTGTGTGTGTGCGTGGGCCTGGGTCGGTGTGTGTGTGTGTGCGTGGGCCTGGGTCGGTGTGTGTGTGTGTGTGCGTGGGCCTGGGTCGGTGTGTGTGTGTGTGTGCGTGGGCCTGGGTCGGTGTGTGTGTGTGTGTGCGTGGGCCTGGGTCGGTGTGTGTGTGTGTGTGCGTGGGCCTGGGTCGGTGTGTGTGTGTGTGTGCGTGGGCCTGGGTCGGTGTGTGTGTGTGTGCGTGGGCCTGGGTCGGTGTGTGTGTGTGTGCGTGGGCCTGGGTCGGTGTGTGTGTGTGTGCGTGGGCCTGGGTCGGTGTGTGTGTGTGTGCGTGGGCCTGGGTCGGTGTGTGTGTGTGTGCGTGGGCCTGGGTCGGTGTGTGTGTGTGTGCGTGGGCCTGGGTCGGTGTGTGTGTGTGTGCGTGGGCCTGGGTCGGTGTGTGTGTGTGTGCGTGGGCCTGGGTCGGTGTGTGTGTGTGTGCGTGGGCCTGGGTCGGTGTGTGTGTGTGTGCGTGGGCCTGGGTCGGTGTGTGTGTGTGTGCGTGGGCCTGGGTCGGTGTGTGTGTGTGTGCGTGGGCCTGGGTCGGTGTGTGTGTGTGTGCGTGGGCCTGGGTCGGTGTGTGTGTGTGTGCGTGGGCCTGGGTCGGCGTGTGTGTGTGTGCGTGGGCCTGGGTCGGTGTGTGTGTGTGTGCGTGGGCCTGGGTCGGTGTGTGTGTGCGCGTGGGCCTGGGTCGGTGTGTGTGTGTGTGCGTGGGCCTGGGTCGGTGTGTGTGTGTGTGTGCGTGGGCCTGGGTCGGTGTGTGTGTGTGTGTGCGTGGGCCTGGGTCGGTGTGTGTGTGTGTGTGCGTGGGCCTGGGTCGGTGTGTGTGTGTGTGTGTGCGTGGGCCTGGGTCGGTGTGTGTGTGTGTGTGCGTGGGCCTGGGTCGGTGTGTGTGTGTGTGTGCGTGGGCCTGGGTCGGTGTGTGTGTGTGTGTGCGTGGGCCTGGGTCGGTGTGTGTGTGTGTGTGCGTGGGCCTGGGTCGGTGTGTGTGTGTGTGTGCGTGGGCCTGGGTCGGTGTGTGTGTGTGTGTGTGCGTGGGCCTGGGTCGGTGTGTGTGTGTGTGTGCGTGGGCCTGGGTCGGTGTGTGTGTGTGTGTGCGTGGGCCTGGGTCGGTGTGTGTGTGTGTGTGCGTGGGCCTGGGTCGGTGTGTGTGTGTGTGTGCGTGGGCCTGGGTCGGTGTGTGTGTGTGTGTGCGTGGGCCTGGGTCGGTGTGTGTGTGTGTGTGCGTGGGCCTGGGTCGGTGTGTGTGTGTGTGTGCGTGGGCCTGGGTCGGTGTGTGTGTGTGCGTGGGCCTGGGTCGGTGTGTGTGTGTGTGCGTGGGCCTGGGTCGGTGTGTGTGTGTGTGCGTGGGCCTGGGTCGGTGTGTGTGTGTGTGTGTGCGTGGGCCTGGGTCGGTGTGTGTGTGTGTGCGTGGGCCTGGGTCGGTGTGTGTGTGTGTGTGCGTGGGCCTGGGTCGGTGTGTGTGTGTGTGTGTGCGTGGGCCTGGGTCGGTGTGTGTGTGTGTGTGTGCGTGGGCCTGGGTCGGTGTGTGTGTGTGTGTGTGCGTGGGCCTGGGTCGGTGTGTGTGCGTGGGCCTGGGTCGGTGTGTGTGTGTGTGTGTGCGTGGGCCTGGGTCGGTGTGTGTGTGTGTGTGTGCGTGGGCCTGGGTCGGTGTGTGTGCGTGGGCCTGGGTCGGTGTGTGTGCGTGTGCGTGGGCCTGGGTCGGTGTGTGTGCGTGGGCCTGGGTCGGTGTGTGTGTGTGTGTGCGTGGGCCTGGGTCGGTGTGTGTGTGTGTGTGTGCGTGGGCCTGGGTCGGTGTGTGTGTGTGTGTGTGCGTGGGCCTGGGTCGGTGTGTGTGTGTGTGTGTGCGTGGGCCTGGGTCGGTGTGTGTGCGTGGGCCTGGGTCGGTGTGTGTGTGTGTGTGCGTGGGCCTGGGTCGGTGTGTGTGTGTGTGTGTGCGTGGGCCTGGGTCGGTGTGTGTGCGTGGGCCTGGGTCGGTGTGTGTGTGTGTGTGCGTTGGCCTGGGTCGGTGTGTGTGTGTGTGTGTGTGCGTGGGCCTGGGTCGGTGTGTGTGTGTGTGTGTGCGTGGGCCTGGGTCGGTGTGTGTGTGTGTGTGTGCGTGGGCCTGGGTCGGTGTGTGTGCGTGGGCCTGGGTCGGTGTGTGTGTGTGTGTGCGTGGGCCTGGGTCGGTGTGTGTGTGTGTGTGCGTGGGCCTGGGTCGGTGTGTGTGTGTGTGCGTGGGCCTGGGTCGGTGTGTGTGTGTGTGTGCGTGGGCCTGGGTCGGTGTGTGTGTGTGTGTGTGTGCGTGGGCCTGGGTCGGTGTGTGTGCGTGGGCCTGGGTCGGTGTGTGTGTGTGTGTGCGTTGGCCTGGGTCGGTGTGTGTGTGTGTGTGCGTGGGCCTGGGTCGGTGTGTGTGTGTGTGTGCGTGGGCCTGGGTCGGTGTGTGTGTGTGTGTGTGTGCGTGGGCCTGGGTCGGTGTGTGTGTGTGTGTGCGTGCGTGGGCCTGGGTCGGTGTGTGTGTGTGTGTGTGCGTGGGCCTGGGTCGGTGTGTGTGTGTGTGTGCGTGCGTGGGCCTGGGTCGGTGTGTGTGTGTGCGTGGGCCTGGGTCGGTGTGTGTGTGTGTGTGCGTGGGCCTGGGTCGGTGTGTGTGCGTGGGCCTGGGTCGGTGTGTGTGTGTGTGTGCCTGGGTCGGTGTGTGTGTGTGCGTGGGCCTGGGTCGGTGTGTGTGTGTGTGTGCGTGGGCCTGGGTCGGTGTGTGTGTGTGTGTGCGTGGGCCTGGGTCGGTGTGTGTGTGTGCGTGCGTGGGCCTGGGTCGGTGTGTGTGTGTGTGTGTGCGTGGGCCTGGGTCGGTGTGTGTGTGTGTGTGTGTGCGTGGGCCTGGGTCGGTGTGTGTGTGTGTGTGCGTGCGTGGGCCTGGGTCGGTGTGTGTGTGTGCGTGGGCCTGGGTCGGTGTGTGTGTGTGTGTGCGTGGGCCTGGGTCGGTGTGTGTG
>NC_137502.1:1170000-1172500 GCF_041902795.1 Electrophorus electricus | reverse complement strand
TGTGTGCGTGGGCCTGGGTCGGTGTGTGTGTGCGTGGGCCTGGGTCGGTGTGTGTGTGTGTGTGCGTGCGTGGGCCTGGGTCGGTGTGTGTGTGTGTGTGCGTGGGCCTGGGTCGGTGTGTGTGTGCGTGGGCCTGGGTCGGTGTGTGTGTGTGTGTGCGTGGGCCTGGGTCGGTGTGTGTGTGTGTGTGCGTGGGCCTGGGTCGGTGTGTGTGTGTGTGTGTGTGCGTGGGCCTGGGTCGGTGTGTGTGCGTGGGCCTGGGTCGGTGTGTGTGTGTGTGTGTGCGTGGGCCTGGGTCGGTGTGTGTGTGTGTGTGTGTGCGTGGGCCTGGGTCGGTGTGTGTGTGTGTGTGTGTGTGCGTGGGCCTGGGTCGGTGTGTGTGTGTGTGTGTGCGTGGGCCTGGGTCGGTGTGTGTGTGTGTGTGCGTGGGCCTGGGTCGGTGTGTGTGTGTGTGTGCGTGGGCCTGGGTCGGTGTGTGTGTGCGTGGGCCTGGGTCGGTGTGTGTGTGTGTGTGCGTGGGCCTGGGTCGGTGTGTGTGTGTGTGTGCGTGGGCCTGGGTCGGTGTGTGTGTGTGTGTGCGTGGGCCTGGGTCGGTGTGTGTGCGTGGGCCTGGGTCGGTGTGTGTGTGTGTGTGTGCGTGGGCCTGGGTCGGTGTGTGTGTGTGTGTGCGTGGGCCTGGGTCGGTGTGTGTGTGTGTGTGTGTGTGCGTGGGCCTGGGTCGGTGTGTGTGTGTGTGTGTGCGTGGGCCTGGGTCGGTGTGTGTGTGTGTGTGTGCGTGGGCCTGGGTCGGTGTGTGTGTGTGTGTGCGTGGGCCTGGGTCGGTGTGTGTGTGTGTGTGCGTGGGCCTGGGTCGGTGTGTGTGTGTGTGTGTGTGCGTGGGCCTGGGTCGGTGTGTGTGTGTGTGTGCGTGGGCCTGGGTCGGTGTGTGTGTGTGTGTGTGCGTGGGCCTGGGTCGGTGTGTGTGTGTGTGTGTGTGCGTGGGCCTGGGTCGGTGTGTGTGTGTGTGCGTGGGCCTGGGTCGGTGTGTGTGTGTGTGTGCGTGGGCCTGGGTCGGTGTGTGTGTGTGTGTGCGTGGGCCTGGGTCGGTGTGTGTGTGTGTGTGTGTGCGTGGGCCTGGGTCGGTGTGTGTGTGTGTGTGTGCGCGTGGGCCTGGGTCGGTGTGTGTGTGTGTGTGCGCGTGGGCCTGGGTCGGTGTGTGTGTGTGTGCGCGTGGGCCTGGGTCGGTGTGTGTGTGTGTGTGCGTGGGCCTGGGTCGGTGTGTGTGTGTGTGTGCGTGGGCCTGGGTCGGTGTGTGTGTGTGTGTGTGTGCGTGGGCCTGGGTCGGTGTGTGTGTGTGTGTGTGTGCGTGGGCCTGGGTCGGTGTGTGTGTGTGTGTGTGTGCGTGGGCCTGGGTCGGTGTGTGTGTGTGTGTGTGTGCGTGGGCCTGGGTCGGTGTGTGTGTGTGTGTGTGTGTGTGCGTGGGCCTGGGTCGGTGTGTGTGTGTGTGTGTGTGCGTGGGCCTGGGTCGGTGTGTGTGTGTGTGTGTGTGCGTGGGCCTGGGTCGGTGTGTGTGTGTGTGTGTGTGCGTGGGCCTGGGTCGGTGTGTGTGTGCGTGGGCCTGGGTCGGTGTGTGTGTGTGTGTGCGTGCGTGGGCCTGGGTCGGTGTGTGTGTGTGTGTGCGTGGGCCTGGGTCGGTGTGTGTGTGCGTGGGCCTGGGTCGGTGTGTGTGTGTGTGTGCGTGGGCCTGGGTCGGTGTGTGTGTGTGTGTGCGTGGGCCTGGGTCGGTGTGTGTGTGTGTGTGCGTGGGCCTGGGTCGGTGTGTGTGTGTGTGTGCGTGGGCCTGGGTCGGTGTGTGTGTGTGTGTGCGTGGGCCTGGGTCGGTGTGTGTGTGTGTGTGCGTGGGCCTGGGTCGGTGTGTGTGTGTGTGTGCGTGGGCCTGGGTCGGTGTGTGTGTGCGTGGGCCTGGGTCGGTGTGTGTGTGTGTGTGCGTGGGCCTGGGTCGGTGTGTGTGTGTGTGTGCGTGGGCCTGGGTCGGTGTGTGTGTGTGTGTGCGTGGGCCTGGGTCGGTGTGTGTGTGTGTGTGTGTGCGTGGGCCTGGGTCGGTGTGTGTGTGTGTGTGTGTGTGCGTGGGCCTGGGTCGGTGTGTGTGTGTGTGTGTGTGCGTGGGCCTGGGTCGGTGTGTGTGTGTGTGTGCGTGCGTGGGCCTGGGTCGGTGTGTGTGTGTGTGTGCGTGCGTGGGCCTGGGTCGGTGTGTGTGTGTGTGTGCGTGGGCCTGGGTCGGTGTGTGTGTGTGTGTGCGTGGGCCTGGGTCGGTGTGTGTGTGTGTGTGTGCGTGGGCCTGGGTCGGTGTGTGTGTGTGTGTGCGTGGGCCTGGGTCGGTGTGTGTGTGTGTGTGTGTGCGTGGGCCTGGGTCGGTGTGTGTGTGTGTGTGTGTGCGTGGGCCTGGGTCGGTGTGTGTGTGTGTGTGCGTGCGTGGGCCTGGGTCGGTGTGTGTGTGTGTGTGCGTGGGCCTGGGTCGGTG
>NC_137502.1:1127500-1152500 GCF_041902795.1 Electrophorus electricus | reverse complement strand
CTCCATCCGCTACTACAACAAGGTTCCTGTCTCTAAGAGGGTAAGGCCAGTCACATCGGCCCCAGCCGCGCACGCACAGAGCTCCCCGTGTCACGGGGGGAGGGGCCTGGAGATGTGTAGCTTCTGATTGTATAACCATATCAAGTAAACGGGTTTCCAGAGCAGGTGTGAAATGTTTGCTTCTGTCGAGCACTGTGTGCTGCCACACGCTTTCATTATTGAAATGTGGAGAGTTAAGGGGAAGTCATCAGGCAAGAAAGAGTTAATTCCCTGAATATTTACACGTTCGTTCAGAGAGCAGAGCTGCTGGAAATGTCAGATATAATTGAGGGGAAATGTAATTCCCCCCCCCCCTCATGAATAACACACGCAGCTCTAGATCAACTCATCTGGCCCAGCTCATCCTCACTGTGTCATATTGGTTTATTGGTTTATTTTGTAAATCAGTGTGTCTAATGACAATATGGAGTTTAGCTCTCAGTGGAAGTGCATTTGCGTGTGTTGAAGGTAGCAGTTGCTGTATGGTCAGACTATGCTGTGAGATGATGAGTGTGGTAATGACTCATGAATCTGAAAGAGTGCTGCGTAGTGTGAGTGAGACTGACAGATCCATGGACAGCCCATGCAATGATCTGAGGGGGCCATGCGCTGATCTGAGATCTGTCGGTAGTAGGTCCTGCTGATTGTCCCTCGGGGCTTCTCAAGCATGTCAGTTAGCTTCTCTCTTCCCTGAGTTTGGTTCAAGGACAAATAGTTGAAATTAATCAGTCTATGTAAACGAAACCCAGCTGCCACCATTAATACTTCGCATGCATATTTTAGCTTGGGGTTTATCCTATGGATGTGGAAGGGCTTCTGACAAGTGGCCATCATGGAAATGTCAGGGATAACTGAGCAATCTCGCTCTCTCTTTATCTTTGTGTATCTCAAGTGAACTGGACTGTAGGCCTTGAGTTTTAAAACATGGTTGCTTTGTGTGTCTTTGTCTCAGGTTTTTAAAAACCTCAAGCTTTTCAAGGAAAGTAAGCAAGAGGGAGACGACCTTTTTGATCGTTTGAACGTAAGTACGCTTTTTAAATCCTGTTGAAATACCTGTGATTGGACCCCACCTGTGTTCCTCCCTTTGTGTGTGCAGTCTGAATGTGAGGGTGTAGGGCAGGTGTACTAGATAATACAACACAACAAGAGTGTGTGCATCGGCTCTCAGACGCTGGGCTCCGTAACACTGAGAGGGAGGGAAACTAGGGAGAGAGAGATGGAGGAGAGAGAGATGGAGGTGTGGGGGGGGTGCAGTGCTCCAGTATAGTGAGGTAAGCATATAGGCTATAAAATAAAAATGAACACATGGAGTGCTATTCAGAATGGAAGCAGAGATGTCACAGTCTGCTGTAAATACTAAGATATACCAGTGTGAACTTTTAAAAGGTTTACTGCAGCGGAGCTCAGTCAGATCACAGTTAACAGTGGTCTAGACAGCCTGTGTGTTTCTGGAGCGCAGATGTCTAAGAGGAAACGCTTCACTCGTCTGTTGCCTGCTTGCTTGCTGGTTTCTTTATTATCTGTTTATGCAGAGAGAGCTCATAGGAGACAAGGCCTCATTTGCACTGAATCTGATTCCAGAACAAAGACACAGTAAATAAACAACATAAAAGAACAAACAGGAAAATGCAAACTACACCCATATAACCACAACAGTCGTTTAAACGGAACCTTCCACGGTGAGCTGCAGTGGGGGGTGTCGTCACGCTAGACGATGGCACAGTCTGCCAGCCCAGCCCTAGTCCTGAAAACTGTAACTGAAGTGACTTCAGAAGAAGATGGTGAATTGTGATGTTTGCATTTAATGAAGATAAAGTTTGGTCTGAGTATGTGTGTGGACGGTGCTGATGATTACGAGAAGGTTGCAGGAGTGCCATCATACGCCGTCCAGTACGCCATGTTCAGTAATTATCAGAGGGGTCTGAGCCGGTTAGGCAGTATTTTCAGCAGTGGTTAATCACCACCCCTGGATTATGTCCAATTCAGACTCCATTCAAAGTATAGTTATTAAACTCTATGAATTTTAAAGATCTCAAAAATAGCATTTTGTTTTATCAACATTTAAATTGAAAATGTAAATTGAAAAATTTAAATTGTAAATTGAAATCCCTTTGCATGTTTTCTACCACTAGGTTCCTACTGGATACACAGGCATAGATTACCATATCATTAGCATAAATGTATTTATATTTTTCATCTAATCTACTAGAGTAATTTCTAAATAAAGCGAATATCACAACTCCAGGAACGGCCTCTTCTGGGACCTCATTAACAATATCCTGAGAAACCCTAAACGAACCCCATCAGAGTTCACACGCTGTTTTGTCTGAGAGCTCATTCCTGAGACAGGTCATTTACATGTTGATCAAAGTGAAAAATAATTGCAACCAGTCTTCCCAGTCTAACCTTTTGCATGTTGAGGGCCAGAACCAGCTTGCTCCTTGACGTACGTGTCTGTCCAGGCTGTCCTGTCAAGCTACCCGTCCATACGTGTGAACCCGCATGATTGGCTACCGTCACTCTGAATGCAAAGGGAAAGGGGAAATCCAGGACCCTCCCAAGCCAAACGAGAGCTGGCAATTTTGGTCCGTCTACGGTCACTGTGTACAAGATAATGGCGCAGGGACCACGGATGAACAGTTTGAGGTGAAACTGCGTTAATGACCTGGCCACCACAATTCCACGATGCTGTTCCCATTTCAACACATTTGGAATAAACTGGAATGTAAAGGTGGCGTGTGAGGGGCAGTAGCTGTGTGTGTGTGTGTGTGTGTGTGTGTGTGTGTGTGTGTGTGTGTGTGTGTGTGTGTGGTCGGTCCACTTGATCCCTGCTGTCTTATTCCCTCACTTCCACATGCTGTTATCTGACCCCAAACTGTTCCAGCAAAGTACTGAAAGGGACTCCTGCTTTTCTGGTAACTTTAATAACACACTACATACACACACATCCCACACACACTCGGATCAACTGTGCTTCTCAAAAATGCAGACTGTATGAATGCTACATCACGTGTGAGCTGTGGTGTGGGCACATGCAGTTATATTGTACGGTGCAGGTGTGTGTGCACGCATGCATGTGTGTTCATATGCAGATCGGTCGAACGGGGGGGGGTTGACCTGCCTTCATTAGGACGCGAGTCAGTTTTCGTTTCTCCCGTTTACACTGCAGACCTGCACAGCTGCACACACCTCTAACGGGCTCTATGAAGCGCCCGTCTCCCCGCTGTGTGGACGCGCTCTTCCTTGCGCTGCATGTGTAATGTGTTGCTTATTTGCGGTGTGTAAACAGTCAGGTTTCAGCCCTCAGTGGCCTGCTTGACTGTTGAGGTCAGCGTTTTTTCTGAAAATCCTGTTTATGCTCTTAGTCGGAATTTAACCTCGCTCACCAGGTTTGGAGGCTTTTCTCATCCTAATAAGCTTCCTGTCAGGCGTGGTCAGAATGGGCCGCGCTGGGAAAATCTCCATTTTGTTCCCAGCAGTGCTATGGAAATGCTCATTTGTAGTAACAATGTCGGTCTGTAGGTGGCAGTAGAGGACCTATAGGTGACACAGTTCGTCTAAACCAAACACACTGGAGTGTCGTAGTTTTATTAGTACATTTTTATAGTTATTTTGGTTGAATGGGTTTTGTAGCATGTTATATTTGTGTGATGGGTCTGGTTAACACACAGCAGTGAACCAGGCGCCAAACACGGTCCAGTGTAGGAGTGAGTCTGGTGCTGATGGGACTTCCTGCCTCTAACCAACTGCCACGTCCCTCTCTGCAGAACATCTGTTAGAACATTTACAAAAATACTTCCACAATAGTGTTCTAATATACAGGGCCATTAACAGCCCAAATATGCTAACCTGAACGGTTGTCTGGTAGACTAAGGTCGTGGTGACCTCTCGCTGGTCAGCTGTCCGGTGGTTAAATAAAGCAGTCCGTGATGTGTTGGCTGCTGGGCTTCTGTTCTGTGTGTTTTGGCCCAGTGAGCTTCAATGTCTGCCACACTTCTCCATTTTCCTGCGCACACAGTCCGTTTAAATTGGATCTATTATGGACTAATTGCTTTTTAAAGCAGTTCTGTGTTGTTTCGGCCAGAGTGTCTGAGGGACTTACTTCACTTTATTCCTGTTTGATGTAAAGTGCCGAAGGCCTTTTTCCAATCTCAAGACAACAGTGCCATCTAGAGTAATAATTGGGGGGTGTGTATGTGTGTGAGATAATCTCCACCCTGTCTATCTTCTCCACAGACTGCGATGTTGAATAAGCACCTAAGCTCTCTCATGCCTGGTCTCACAGCCAAAGTGTTCAGGACCTACAACGCCTCCATCACACTACAGGAACAACTCCGGGAGCTCAGCACCAGTAAGACACCAACCCACTCTGTGCTCTACATCCACCAGTAAGACCACACCTTCCTCTCCAGGAAAGACCTGTTTACATGTGAAGGGGTTACTGTTTGTGGCAGGCCAACCAGAACAGGATAATTCTATTTTAAGAAATGTTGCAGTCATAACTTTGTCTAGCTGTTTATTTATTTTTAAAACTATGTATTAGGGTTTAGGGTATTGGGGATGTACCAATACTGAATTTTTTTGGCCGATACGATAACTGATAACTAGCACCTTCTGTGGCCAATGCCAATTTTTATGCATTTTAAAACAAGTTCAAACTATAATCTATATATAAAGTGCAATAAGACATGTTCAAATCAAAAGATTGATCATTATTAATTAATAAATCAAGAAGTAATTTTACATACTCATGACACAGGTAAACCAGACATCACAATTATTGTAAACACATTGTAAGGCGTTGCAGAACACGTTTATGGAGTGACATTTTGGGCTAATCCCCATCCATTCCAGTTCAGTCTGTAACAGTAGCCACACGTTTAAATGAATCCTGATGGCTCTGTTGGTACACAGGCCTCTGGCCGCCCTTCACTGTTTCCTGTTGGCATCTCTGCAGAGGCCCAATTCAACAGAAGCCACAGGAAAGCGCAGCTGCAGTGAACAGGCTTCAACGTTTTAAAAAGCCTCTCAGTCTGCCTCGGTATGGGACTGAACCAGCCCACAGAGGGCCAGCGCAGTTTGCTAGTCGAAAGGGATGAGTTCCTGACCCGCACCCACCAGGGGCTGGTTTTAATACAACACACGGAACTCATACTCCAGACAGTGATGGAAATACACTAACAATCACTGCACATTTTGAATTGCTCTTGGTTACTGTTCTCCTCTGAGTGTCGTTCCTAAATCCCCCAGTCAGCTGGTCTTAAAGTTAAATATTCAAATATAAATAAAGATGCAGACTTCAGAATTAGTTCGAGAATATCTGTTCCTGTCCTTTATTGCAGGTTGACATCAACGAGCATTATTGGGGCACCTCCAGAGATTGTCTAACAGTCACACACAGAACCCACATTTTTATACATGTATCAGAAGTGACTAATGTATGGTCTGGATGTAATGGTGGGGAATGCAAACCCTAATATGTAAAAGAAGTTGGGGTGAATACATTAATCAATATACACAAACTGATATTCAACACCCCATACCAGTTAGAACCTGTTAACCACCACGTTCCAACAGAAGAATCATTCTGATGGGACACACAATCTACTCCCTTATTAATTAATGCAATTGTAAACCTCTTTTCCCTGTAAACACTCATTTATTACCTCAATAGTTTAATAGTTTAGATGGCATAAACACAAGTCATGTGACATGTTGGTGCTGGATTCTGCTTCCAAAAAAACACCCCTCAGAACTGGGTTCTCCCCACAGTAAACGCCCCTCGGGGGCGGGGCTGTCAGGAGAAATCATGTCGTGTAACTGAGAATAAATTTGCATTTGTGAATGATGTTTATTTGTTCTAGTTCTGCCTGTGGGTCGGAAATTGTCTACAGCTGTTTTATCAGCTTACAGTTGACCATCTGCGTTCAGGTCCTGAACTGAAGATGTTTGTCATCTTTAAATTTTGTGGCGTGGTGTTGTAACCTGTTAGATTGGAGCACGTTCCCTTCACTCTGTTCCGTTAGGCACTTCAGTTAAGTGTGTAACATCAGCTTTGTGTCTGAAACGCTATACTGTATAAACACGTTCTGACTACATGTAACCATGTAGTTATTGCATGTAAGGAATACAAAATTATTTTTTTCCTTTCAATTTTAGTTCTCTTGTTTTGCCAGGGCTGAATATCGCACTCAGCAATGTTCATATTTCTGTTGTTTTTCCCCTCCCTCTTTCATGTCTAGCATCAGATAACATGGCAGAGAAGCTACTCTCTTATAACAGGGCAAACCGCGCGGTTGCAGTTCTCTGTAACCACCAGCGAGCGCCACCAAAGACCTTCGAGAAGTCCATGGCCAACCTACAAACAAAGGTTAGCAGACAGGAGACTGCATGAGTGAGTTTAGCACTTATAGAAATATTTCAGTGTTGAATATTTTTTTCTGTATTTAAGGGAGTTTAAAATCATTGTAGGATGTTTCTTTTTTTCTTTGGTTTTTATTTTCTTTTGAAATACCTAGTTTGGAGCTCAAACTCCATCAGGTTGCCAAATGTCCTCCCTCTTTAAGCTTTTATATGCACTGTACAACAGCATGGGCCAAGGGAATAGTCTGATGTGAACCAGGGTTGGACGTGTAGGTGACACCAGTCTGGATGTGTTGCTCTGAGTGCGGCTCTTCTCTGCGCTACTAGATTGAGAGCTGTAAGGAGAAGCTGGCATTGGCTAAGAGGGAACTGAAACAGACCAAGGAGGAGGCCAAGGGGAGCTCGGACAGCAAGCTGCTCACGTGAGTGTCCTTCAGCTCCACCCATAAGTGTGCTGTTCTACGCCTGTAGGAGTGGTGGAGTACATATTAAATGGGGTTTGTTTGTTTGTGTGTGTGTGTGTGTGTAGTACGGTGGAGAAGAAGAAGAAGGCAGTCCAGCGTAGTGCTGAGCAGCTGCTGAGGATGGAGGTCCAGGCTACTGACAGAGAGGAGAACAAACAGATCGCCCTGAGCACCTCCAAACTCAACTATCTGGACCCACGGATAACCGTGGCCTGGTGTGCTCACACACAATCATTTAGCTTTTAATTTAAAATAATGTAAAATGTGGTTGTTTTGCCTGCCCTGTGCTCCCCTCAGTCACACAACACAGCAGGAGTTTACACCTATTGTTCAGCCAGTCCAGAGTCAATCTTTTAATTATATGGACTAGTAGCTTGTAAGAGCACATCTTCAACACTGTTGAACCACCCAACTAACCCCCGCTGTACAGTAGTGTGTGTGTTTGTGTGTGTTTGTCTGCAGTCCAATGCACACATCCTACCATTTCAAATCAACAGTCATTCCTGAAGCTGAAATGGAATTTGTGTTTTGTGCCTCTTTAAAAACATGGAGAGATGTTCTTTCCACCAGTAAAGGTGGAAAGAACGTTGGGGCAAGAAGCCAACTTTGTTTAGAACACACAGTTGTCAGATGTTTGAAATTATTCCTATACATACAAAAAAATTTCTAAAGCCAAAACACATGATTAAATTTAAAGTCCGTCTTTATGTATGTCTGTCAGTACTGGCAGGGTTTTGTTAGTGTTTGTCTGACTGGGTAGTACCCAAAAAGATCGTGCCTGGGCTTGCGTCCATGTCTGATGTGTCTTCTTGATTCTTTCTTGCCCAAGCTGCACGTTTTCTCTCGTCATTTAATCTCACCTGCACCAGAATCTCTCATTTCCATGTTAACAATACTAAACCTCTGATACCTTCAGACTCACCAACAGTGGGCTGTTTAACTTTCATTCCAAGGTTTTAAGCCTGATAACCCACACATCACTACAGCACACACACAGATGGGCAGTACACCTCATAATCATAACCCACATGTCATGATGGCCTGGTGAGGTATAACACACACAATTTGTGTGCTTTAAATAATTTTCTATAAATCTTTGTGTTGCTTTATAGGTGTAAGAACATGGAGGTGCCACTGGATAAAGTTTACAATAAGAGTCTGAGGGCCAAGTTTGCCTGGGCTGTTGAGATGACCGAGCTGGACTTTGAGTTCTAACACTACATTCTGCACATAATTCCTCTTGAATCATTAATTTAAGTAACTTTTAACGTGAAATTGTTGACACTTTTGCAGCTAAGGTTTTAAAAGTCTGTTGGCACTTTTAAACATGTTTTAATGAGAAAACAAAAACATAATAAATTTCAATGAATGCATGCTAATAAGAATCCCTGTCAAATCTGTTTTCTCCAAAAGAAAAATTAAAAATGTCCTGCCGGTAATCTTTAACCTGTGACTTTAATCTAAACACTACGAGCCTGTCTTTTTAAACCTTCACACACCACCTGGGCTGGTGCCAGATGATTGTATGATGATTGTTCAATAACAGTGAATACACAGTCTATACTTCCTGACATCTTGATGAACGTTTGACTCAGGAGTCCTTGTCTAGGTAACCACTCCGTTCCTACACTAGGTGAGCTGGAGTCCGCGCAGTGGGAGATGCACACGACATATAGGCTCTGTCAGCTTGCATGAGTTTCTTTTCATTCAGTGAACTGGTCTGATGGTAAAACTAACCAGTCACATCCTGTAAGCAGAACTGAGTCAGGTCTGCAGTCGCGCTGTTGCAGGTGGTTTGTGTTTGATATAGTAATGAAAACAATTTTTGTATGAAACCATTTTAATAACTAACAGGTGGAAGCTGAATGGCATGAATGGGTTGGCCTTATTACAGTAACACAGGCCTTCATGTGCGTTTAAAACCTTATTTTTAATATCTAGTAAAGAAAAGATTTAGAGGCCAGTCACATTATGAGGACTGACCGACATTACAAGTCAGTATAAACACTACAACAGCTCTACTACGTCATAGTGTCTGCAGGGCTGGTGAACGTCTGTAGTCTGGTGATGCTGTGTAACCTGCATGAGAACAAGGTACTTCAGAGCCAAGCTGTTTACACGCATCTACACAACACGTCGGCAATCCCGAGGGAAAATGTAGGTGTAAACAATAAGGTGAAGTCTAAGTTAACGCTATGCTGTGTGTGGCATGGGGTGGCGTGTAGCCGCACCTGTGCTAAGAGCCATCTCCGGCTGTAGCCTTGTTATCTCCCTCCTCGTCCTCCACCCCTGCCTGGGTCATCAGCTCAGCTATGTTCTTCTCCAGCTCATCGATACGCGTGCTCATCTCGTCGAGTGACTGATTAAGGAAGACACACGAGGCCCTGTCCAGTTCACACGCTGCACTACCACCAGAGGAACAAACACGCGCTTGCCTTTGCTCTAGAAGGTACACCCCGCAAACTGAACACTCTTACCTCCTAGTGTGTGTGTGTGTGGCTGGGCATGGCGCTGGATGCCTGGAGGATGGAATGAGAGTAGGGCAAGGTGGGACGTGTACAGGGAGGAGTGTAAACGTGAGACTTCATGGTGCCTGATTTCCATTACGCTGCACACTGCCGGGTGTATCTGGAGACGGCAGAAGAGGGTGTCCAGTCCTACAGTGTTGAGCTGAACTGCAGTACGGGCAGAGTACTGCGCACAATCGAGCAGTTTACATGCCAATGCACAGGTCACAGAATCGTGCCTGAGGACACAAGGCTGAAGGTTAGTGGACCGAACCCACTTACAGGTTTTCCCAGTCGGGAGTTCATGTGCGCAGTGTTTCCGTAACGATGTGAATATGGAGTTAGTTTATGCATTACATGTCTACTCACACACACCGGTTTCTTAAACTATATGGATATCTGGCTTGCAACGTCAATAAATTTTTTTTCCCCTTTTGGGAGTATTAATTAGATAGAAGGAACTTCTGAAAAGTTTTTAAACAAGTCATCAACTTAACGTTAAAACCACCGAGGGTGTGCGATTTCTCCGTTCTTCTACACCCATCTATAAGGTGATCCTTCACATTTTAAATCTACCAGAAGCGCCCACGCAAATGCATGCAACAAGTCTGCGCTCGTGCACTAACGTAGTCGTGATTTGTACGGTTCTCTACGGCTCGCGCTTTGCGTTGCTAGGTAACCTGCATGCCTTGCAGTAGCGCGGTAGGCGCGTTAGGATATTCCTCCCGATGATCTGGTCCGACATGGTCTGGAATTTGTCCTGCATCTGCTGCAGCAGCGTCTGCACCTGTCGGAGCACGCGACCGCGTTAATGAGGGTTAACGAGAGTTAATGAAAGTTAATGGCGAAAATACGCGAAAGCGTATTAAGAGAGTTTGCTGATGCCTTGATGAGCACTACGCTGTCAGACCCTGCTCGTGTGTGTGCAGCTGCACTCTGATTTAGGCTCGGGGTTAAAGGTTAGGGTTAGCTTAGCTTAGCATTAGGCCTGACCCCCTCAACCTCATTTAACCAAGATACGAACCGAGATGGAGACTTACCACTGCTGTAAGGTCCTGTACCGATTTGGGGTCGGTCTCTGCCATCGTGTACGGAAAAGCAAACAAACAAACACTCAGTGCTCCAAACGTGCGCTGCAGCTAGCCGGGCAGCTGTGCGTGCCAGACACATCAGATGGTAACTAACCCGGTGAGGGAATCTCGCGAGATCAGCACACCGACTCCTGCAGTGTGTGAGTCTCGCGAGATCTATTGGAATTTCTACCGAAGAAAAGCAAAAAGACTCCTAACACACACAGCGCATATAACCTGATCTAATACTCAGTCTAGTTATGAAATATTACGTAGGACACAGTATAATACAGGTCACTCTACTAGAAACACTTACCTTGTCAGCTGTCTACGTTCAATTGCCCCCTTATGACGTGAAGTAACGGGGCCACTTTAGAGCTGTGTGGGGGTGGGTGATGGAGTGGACCTCCACTCAGTTTCAGCAGAACTACATGGTTAGGGTGCGGAACATTGGTAATTGTGAAGATGTCGCGTTATGACAGTGTGGAGTTTTGGAGAGCTCCAACCCGCCATGCAGGGCTGCTGAGACGGATGGTGCAGCTAGACCTACAACGTGCAGGGAAATAGTTACCAGAAGTTAATTAAGTGAGTGAATAATGAAATCTTTACTACTGTCTCAAACGTGTCCTCACCGCTGTAGTGTCCCCGCTGGCTTTAATGTTGCGTGTTTATATTTATCATTTATACGAGTTAGTCAGTAACTTTATTTCTTTTCTTTGTGGGGTTTTCTTTTGGTCACTGAATGATTAGATTTCTAAAAGTACTAAATCGCAGTGCTTTGGAAATAACCGTACGCTAACAAACCCGCATGCCCGTTTGAGTGTAGCTTGGATGGAGCGGTCGGAGGTGAGGTTACTCCTCCTCTCCTTAGATGTATTAGCCATTTGTACTGATGTCTTACTGCGTCCAATCTAGAGAAAACCTTACTGAACGAAAGCTGTGGCATGCACCCATGTGTCGCAGAGCACTGGACTGTTGATTCTGACATCTTAAGGCAGTTTGCAGCTGCTTGGGTATTCAGTCCGATGTTGAGTTTTCACTTATTCCACAGATGTGGTGATGAAAGCCAGTTTCTGCTCGGTGGGTCGCGTACATGTCCTTTCTGATACTTTCTATACACGAAACGGAAACGTCCGGACGTGGGGATCTCATCAGACACGTAGAACTGGAATAGTTTGCCAAGACATTAGTTATGTGACGTCCGTGTGCGTAAAAGATTTCAACGAGTGCGCTATTCTTGGACTGGGATCCGTTACTGGCTAGATGAACTACCCGAGTTGTTCTTGTGTTCTGGAGACGTGTTTGCGTCTACTTTCCGCTAGACCAGTTAGGCTTTCTGGAGTTGCGCAACATTAGCAGGCGCAAAATAGTTGATTTAGACAAACTTCTGTCTCGCGGCTCAAAGCTCGTTTCGGAAAAACCCTCCCCCTCCCTTTCTACCCCCCCTCCCCCTCCCCCTCCCTTTCTACCCCCCCTCCCCCTCCCCCTCCCTTTCTACCCCCCCTCCCCCTCCCTTTCTACCCCCCCTCCCCCTCCCTTCTACCCCTCCACCCCCTTCGGAGTGGTAAAGGAAACTGCTGTATCAGTGCTTTCTTGTGTGGAGTTGTGCTGCTTATAGCGTAGAGCGCATTAAAGTTGACTTTTTATAATCGAGTCATTAGCTTCATTAATGTTCTTGTCTAAGACGTCCAGTCTGCTTTTTGAACGTAAAGGATGGGATTCGGTTTCTCTTCTCTTATCCGCAAATTTCCGCAAATGTTCTGTCTAAGCACATTCTATATATAAGCTAAGAATTCAGACTAGTGAAAACTGCCCTGCTCTGCACGGTAAGCCAAGAGGATGATGGTTAAAAGATGTTTTCTTGGCATATATGAAAATGAGTTTTTCTTGGTTATTCTGCTCAAGCTATTGCCTGAGCATACGCCTACAGCATGTTAGTCTTGTGTGTTCATAGAGACTTTCTCACTAACACTATACAGTGGCCAGTATCTGAACATGCTATATTGAGCAGACTGCAGCTGTCGAGAGGGTAGTGTGAGGTCAGACTGGATATGTCTGGTAGGGTTCCTTTCTCACCACTAACCACTTGCTTTTGAAAAATCACTGGTTTTACTTTCAGCAAAACTCCGTTTAACTCCATAGTTTTAACAATGCCCAGTGTTCTGAGTTCCTGTAGAGTGTGTACAGACGTGTGTGTGTGGGGTGGGGTGGGGGTTGGGAGGGTTGGGGAGTGGACAAACAGTTCATGTAACAGAGGCTCATGACTGTTTTGAAAGGTTTGGGCTTCTGCATGTTCTAGTGCTCGTGACTGTTGCTGTCTTGGTGAAACGTGTTTGTCCAGCAGCACTGTGGAGGGTCTTATCTTCTGGAACATTCTGCTTTGTGAGTGAAGCTCTTGACTTGGACCATGTTTCATCTAACGGAGAGAGACTGTGCGGGGGGCAGTGGAGCTCAGTGGTGAAGGTCCTGGACTTGGAATCAGAAGGTTGCTGGTTCAAGTCTCTCCACATTCAGGTTGCCACTGTTGGGTCACTGAACAAGACCCTTAATCCTCAATTACTCAAGTTGTGTTCAGTCACAATTGTAAGTTGCTTTGGGGATGGAAGTGTCAGATAAATGTTAAAAGAGCGCTAGTAGTGGGTGTGGGTGCTAATCCTACGTTTCCTCGTGCTGTAGCACTAGAACTGATCTGTGCTTAGCTCAGCCAGGTCTGGTTAACCAGCAGGTCTGAACATGTGTGCTAGTGGCATTTGCTTTGCTGTTCAGGGAGTCGAGAGCCTGTGGCCTCCAGGCGCTGAGCAGTTTTATTTTGCTTGTCCTGTGGAGATGAGTTGGTTGTGGCCTTGCTGGTGTCACTGTGTGAGCAGACAGACACAAGCTGGTTTTATTAGTCTGTACTTCAGAACACAGGGCTTGGAGCCATACTGTAAGAAGCAATCCTACTGCCTCATGCCTCACAAGCCATAGACTCAGAGCCTGAAGGTGTGTGTGAGTAACACCAGTTTATGAAGTGCTGTTTAGAGATGCACCTTTCATGTTGCGTGTAACACAACAGATCTGACGTCAGCTGTAAAGCAACCTTGGCTTGGAAGGTTTTCTTATGTGTCTTAAGGTGCACAATGCTTAAAATTCTTAAATTCCTCATTTCCCCTCCCTTAATCGATCATTTAAGGAATTGATTTAAATTTGAATAGCTCTGTAGTATCCTATCTATCTATCTATCTATCTATCTATCTATCTATCTATCTATCTATCTATCTATCTATCTATCTATCTATCTATCTATCTATCTATCTATCTATCTAAATTATTATTATTAGTGTGTCTTTATATATTGGTTACAGTGCATTACATAGCTACTTACTTATAGTCTTTTTTGTACTTGGTTTATTAATATATATCCCGCATGCATTTTGTGCAGTCATTTCCTGGTCTTGTAACTGCTCCCGGTGTGACGTCCTGTTTCAACGCCCTGCCGTCTGTAGCAGTGTGTCCTCGGCGGTGTAACCGGAGCTGAGCTGCAGGGTGGTGTCTCAGCACAGTGTGCACACGGGCGCAGCAGCGGTGGAGGAGCTTGTGGAGGTGCTAAGACATGGAAGCTGAGCTGGAGGAGGCTTGGGGGGGCGTGTGGAGTCTGCTGCCCTGGCTGGCCTCTGGCGTGATGGTGGTGGGGGTCGCTGTGCCCTACATCCCCCAGTACCAGGAGATCCGGAGGACGGGCAACACGGATGGCTTCTCCACCCGCGTCTGCTTGGTGCTGCTCGTTGCCAACATACTGCGCGTCTTCTTCTGGTGAGTCAGGGAGACGGGGAGGGAACTGGGCCCGCAAAGCCCAGCACCTGCTCTGAGGTTTACTGGCATGAACCTGAGACAGAACCGTGAAATGAGCATGCTTCTGTAAACTACTAAAAAAGGAAGTAATGTGTTTCGCCACATGTAGCAAAGTGACTTGGTGAAGCTACTGAAGACAAAGTACTGACTAAGGTACTGTGTGCTGAAATGCATTGTCATCAGCTGTGTGTGCAATGTCAGAAAAGTATTTGTAAAATGGTAACACAATGATGTTTTTAACAGCAGTAGTGATGTGTGTGCGTGTGTCTCTGTGTGTGCGTGTGTCTCTGTGTGTGTGTGTGTGTGTGTGTGTGTGTGTGTAGGATAGGGAAACAGTTTGAGCTGGCCCTGCTCCTACAGAGTGTGGTGATGATTCTGACCATGATGGCCTTGCTTCACTTGTGCTGTACTGTCCAGAGCAGCAACCGGGTCAGCATCAAACAGCACCGCATCACAGGTACCAACAACCAATCACCAAACAGCACTGCATCACCGGTACCAACAACCAATCACCAAACAGCACCGCATCACAGGTACCAACAACCAATCACCAAACAGCACCACATCACCGGTACCAACAACCAGTCACCAAACAGCATCGCATCACAGGTACCAACAACTAATCACCAAACAGCACCGCATCACAGGTACCAACAACCAGTTACCAAACAGCACCGCATCACAGGTACCAACAACCAGTTACCAAACAGCACCGCATCACAGGTACCAACAACCAGTTACCAAACAGCACCGCATCACAGGTACCAACAACCAGTTACCAAACAGCACCGCATCACCGGTACCAACAACCAATCACCAAACAGCACCGCATCACAGGTACCAACAACCAGTTACCAAACAGCACCGCATCACAGGTACCAACAACCAGTTACCAAACAGCACCGCATCACAGGTACCAACAACCAGTTACCAAACAGCACCGCATCACAGGTACCAACAACCAGTTACCAAACAGCACCGCATCACAGGTACCAACAACCAATCACCAAACAGCACCGCATCACAGGTACCAACAACCAGTCACCAAACAGCACCACATCACCAGTTACCAAACAGCACCACATCACCGGTACCAACAACCAGTTACCAAACAGCACCGCATCACCGGTACCAACAACCAGTTATCAAACAGCACCGCATCACCGGTACCAACAACCAGTTACCAAACAGCACCGCATCACCGGTACCAACAACCCATTACCAAACAGCACCGCATCACAAGTACCAACAACCAGTTACCAAACAGCACCGCATCACAGGTACCAACAACCAGTTACCAAACAGCACCGCATCACCGGTACCAACAACCCATTACCAAACAGCACCGCATCACAAGTACCAACAACCAGTTACCAAACAGCACCGCATCACAGGTACCAACAACCAGTTACCAAACGGCACCGCATCACAGGTACCAACAACCAATCATGTGTCAGTGTGAAAACACCAAACAGCAGGGTGGTGGGGGGGCAGCCCAGCATTCAGATCAACAGCCAACAAGTGAATGTTTAACTGACACTCGACAGGCAGCCAGATCAGTTTCCTCCACTTCTCCCACTTGCGCGGTGTTTTGGGAGTTCTCTGCATCTACCAGTAGAGGGAGCTGTAGCACTGGAAATGGCACTGCTGAGCTTGGCCTCACTCACATCAGCACAGGACGCCTGGCGCTCAGTGGAGCTGCTTTCTTCTTCTCTGTGCTGGTCTCTGCGTGTGAGTCATATGGTGAAGTAACTTGTGTTTGACACCAGACCAGCACGACTGGCCCTGCCGACAGCGTCTGTGTTTAGAACACCCGAATGCGAAGGTAACATTTGTGATGAAGTAAATAAATGTTCAGATTTGTAATGTTTCACCCAGAACACATCTGTCCATGGTGTTAGGTAAGCACAACTGCATCTATGTACAGTACCAGTCCAGTGTGTGTGTGTGTGTGTGTGTGTGTGTGTGTGTGTGTGTGTGAGGGTCCTGTGTAGTACCTTAGCTGTTCCCTGGACTGCGTTCTTCTGGACTGAGATCTCAGATGATGTTCCTGGGATCATTCTCCCAGTTTGGGGGTCACAGCCCCTAGTGCTCCGATTACCACGGGAACCATAGTTGTCTTCACCTTCATCTTTTCCAGCTCATGGTATTTCTCAAGATTTTCGTGTTTCTTGTTCCTGATGTTTGTCAGTTGGGATCACCACATCTCTCACTACAGCCCTGTTCGGCTGTTTGTCCATCACTACTATGTCTGGTTGGTTAGCCATTACCATCTTGTCTGTATCTGTCCCACAGGATCTTAGCGCAGCCATTCTCCACCATCTTCTGTGTTGCATCCCACTTTGACCTTGGAACTTCCAGTCTGTACTCAGCACAGATGTTTCTGTCCACTACATCAGACTCTTGGTTGTGGCGTTCCATGAGAGTGAAGAACAAAAGACTGTTGTTACTACAGAGGGTTTCTACACAAACAACCCCAATGTGAGGAGCTTTATGCAGAAGACGTGGGAACTATGGATGCTTTGAAACCCAACATCTACACTAACGCAAAGACAACTACTAGCTCAGTGTTCCAACATCTGCAACCGGAAACCACTATCACTATTGAAGATGGACGAGATACAATACACATGCTACAGCCAGGGGGAGCCAAGAGGACACGTCAGAGGGGACATACCATCATCTTTATCATCATCAATAATTCTCCATCATCCACCAAGACCCAAAATATATATATATGTGTGTGTGTGTGTGTATGGAGTATTGGTCCTCAGTTTCAGGGTGTGGGTGAGATCTTGTTCTGGCTCCCCCAGTACGGATCGATAATGTGTTTTACCACCCCAATCATTTGATTTAGATACTAAAGTAAAAGTCTGTGGTTTGTATTCCCGTCGGCCAAGTCGGCGTCCCGCTGTGTTTATGTAAACATCCTGCCTGCAATCGTACATGCTTGAAGCGGCTGTGGGACCCCAGCCAGGAGGCCATCTGTTTGGAGCGCGGTACGTCCGGGAAGAAGGAGCCGAGGAAGAGCGACCCGAGGAAGAGTGGGTGTTGTGAGGCAGCTGGCACCAGTCACACGGGAGAGTTCACGCGAGGTCTGTGTAGCGTGGCCGTGGTTGATAGTGAGTTGAGGTTGATAGTGAGTACAGCCTGCAGACGGGGCGTGAGTGTGAGAGATCTGGTGATAATTACAGAGCTGAATGTGAGATTGGACAGCACGTTAATTCATCCTGACAGTAACGGCAAGACGCCAAAGTTCTGGTGGAATCCTTACGAGTTATACTGTTTTCTTTAAGGTGTGTGTGTGTGGATGTGAGTTTGTGTGAGGGGGTGTTCACACACATTTGTTTTGAACCTGTGTGTGTGTGAGTATACTGTGTACACGTGTGTGTGTGTGTGTGTGTGTGTGTGTGTGTGCTACTCCTTTGCGTGAGATACTTGTTGGCTCCACAACTGCAGTGAAGCTGCCAGCAGTGTGGTGTGTGGGAGGAGCCTAGAGTGTAGTCAAGGTGCCTGGTTACTATGGGGACAGATGGGGCGTGGCTCCGCCTGGAATAGCCCGGATCAGGCTGGAACGCTACGAGGCCCCTCCCCCTATGAGCGCAGGACTCTGAGATCCAGAAGTGTTCACATACTGCATCCCATTGGCAAGGTTTCACCTACAAGTCACCCTTCTCTGTGAAAAGCTACACACACACACACACAAGTAAAACTTTAATATTTCCCCGAAACACAGACCTGTACTTGACAGGACTGTCAACATTGACACGCACATATGACAGTAAACATGAGCTCGTCTTGTTTGTGATTTACAGCTGTTATGTCATTAAATGTCACTATTCAGTTACTTCAGTATCCACGCTCGTAAACAAAGTCAAACTAAAGTAAGATTGCCCTCTGCTGGTCACAGTCTGTATTTATAATTTGAGAATTGGTTCATTTGTCTTAATTTTCAAGATGAATATTGACATGAGGAGATTGCTTATCGGCAGGAGGGGCTCACGTGACTGTTCCATTATCGCGTGTTTGCTCAAGTCAAATAAGAATTCACTTAATATTCACTTATCATATGCACATTTTCAGTAGCTCAGAAACTTAAAACTTTAATCCTAATGTATTCCACCAGAGTGGTAATTTTCTCTGTGTGTGTGTGTGTGTGTGTGTGTGTGTGTGTGTGTGTGTGTGTGTGTGAGAGAGAGAGAGAGACTAAAAAGTCCCCCAGAGCTCTCTTTAAAGAAGCGCATGAGTGAGCCCTTGGCATACGGATCTCAAAACTGGCTCAGCCTGAGTTATTTATGGAAAGTTTTCATGAACTCCTGACCTCAGCATTGACCCAGGGCACCTGGGCTCAGTCTCAGCGGTGACCCTTGCTTCTCATGTCCTCAGGGATGGACTGCTCTGATCCAGAGTGCTAACATGACCGTGGTTGCCTGGCAGGTCACCGTAGGACCCAGGTATGAGGACAGTACTGGCAGGACACACATGGGCGAGAGCGCACGTGTGTGTGTGTGTGTGTGTGTGTGTGTGTGTGTGTGTGTGTGTGTGTGAGAGAGAGAGAGAGAGAACTGTCAAGGAGTTACAAAGGAACAAAGCTCGTTGATGCTCTGTTTGTCCTTTCGTTTGTTCTAGCATTTGTCCTATAGTGTGCTCCAGAGGGCAGGCAAGTTTGGGATAAATGTAGTGTGTGTGGGGTCATTAGTCATGTTGACTAATGACGTCCGTGTCTGGTAGACGCTACTTAAAGACTCCTGTTCTTGGCCTGTGTTTTTTTTTACTACTGATTCTGTCATTTTTGTTGAGTGGTTGTAAGTTAAGTGTTCACTGCTCCAAACCAAGCTGTCATGTTACAGGTTAGTGTGGATTCATAAAAGCACTTCTAAAGGTTTGGAGAACTGATGGCTTAACCTGAAATATTCTCACCTTTCTAAGGAAGATGAACCTCTGTTGGCACTCGGACAACGTCAGTCTGTTAATCCATTCAGTGTCTCCTGTATGGGGAAGGACTGTCTCCAAGGTCTTCATCACTAGTGTTAGAGCTACAGGGTGACACTCATCACCACAGGTGGGGTGGTTGTTCTTGGGGACTTGGCAGGTGTTGGTATGGTGTGTTCCAACAGAGAACGCTGGAAGAGGGCACAAAACCGTCCTTCCAGCTGTCTGGAGAACAGATTCAGGACCGTCCACTGGTGCTATCTGGAGCTGGACTCTCACTGGACTTTAGTGTCCTGAAAACTTTCTTTACTGCTCCAGAACAAAACTCTGTTTTAGAGCTAGAGTATGTTTCTAAGAGAAGGAGAGACCTCCTCTGTATTCAGGAAGGGTGATGGCTGATGATTTCAGATACCTGCTACAGTCTTTCCAGTACATCTGTATGTGATGTTCACATTTCTCACTACTGATATTAAAATGTTATACGACAATACACCCCCCCTACACACACACACAGTCAGTGAGAGAGGTGCTCGGGAGGAGTAAGTCAGCTGACCGAGTTGTCCCCTACTGCGTCTGAGTATGACTGGTAATTTGAGCGGCGTGACTCACGAATCTTTGATGTTTTACACCAAGATGTTTGTACGTACACACACTACATGCCTCCGTGGTGTTTACTGGTTCTGTGTGGATCACCGTCTGATCTGAGTGATGCCTCGAATCCATCTGGGCCCAGTTCTGAATTATCCACAGTCCCAACAAGCCACGTTTCCATGAGACAGATCAGACTGGTTTGTTGGTGAGGACATCAGGTCTGTTGATCTAACGTTGGCCAGCGTTGTCGATGGTAGTGGTTGGTGCTGGAGTTTCCACGCCAATGTGCACCTCCTCCCCTCCCCCGCTCCTATGGTGCTCCACACGCGCTGTAGAACCTCCGTTACCAACATCCCACGTCAGCGCAAGTCAGCTACACCTAACGCTGTGGAGACGCTGAGTCACGTGCCAAACTACAGCAGCTGGAGCTGAAACAGGAGAGTTACAGCACAGGCACGAACACATGAGACAAACGCTAACCAAACTGCCTCGATCTCTCTACCACTTTCCCACTCCACCGCTCCACCTCTCTACCGCTCTACCTCTCCATCACTCCATCTTTCCACCACTCCACCTCTCCACCGCTCCAGCCCTTCTGTTCCCTGAGAGAACATTTTGCCCCTCACCTACTTTACACACAGACTGACAACACACTGCCTCCATAGTCCTCTGTTCATAATCTCTAATCTGGATCATGGCTCTACTGACGGAGTTCATCTGGTGCTGTGGAGGTCCGAGGCTCAGAGCAGCTCAGGGCAGGTCAGCCCTTTGTGGTGGGATGTCCTGCACTCTGAGGGGTTTGGACCTCTGCCTCATTAAGGAGGATGCAGGAATCAAAGCAGGAGGTGGATAAGGGCAAGAGCAGAGTGCCTGTGTGCTCTCCCCTCTCTCTCTCTCTCCCTCTCTCTCTCACACACACACTCTCTCTGTGTCACACACACACACACTCTCTCTCTCTCTCTGTCTCTCTCTCCCCCTTTCTCTCTCTCTCTCTCACACACACACACTCTCCCCTCTCTCTCTCTCCCCCTCTCTCCCCCTCTCTTTCTCACACTCTCTCTGTGTGTGTCTCTCTCTCTCTCACACACACACACATTCTCTCTCTCTCTCTCCCCCTCTCTTTCTCACACTCTCTCTGTGTGTGTCTCTCTCTCTCTCACACACACACACATTCTCTCTCTCTCTCCCCCTCTCTTTCTTTCTCTCTCACACATACACTCTCTCTCTCTCTCACACACTTTCTCTGTGTCGCGCTCTCTCTCCCCCCCCTCTCTCTCACACTCTCTCTGTGTCTCTCTCTGTCACACACACACACACACACTTTTTCTCTCTCTCTCTCTCTCACACACACACACTCTCCCCTCTCTCTCTCACCCACACTCTTTCTGTCTCTCTCTCTCTCACACACACACACTCTCTCTCCCCCTCTCTCTCACACTCTCTCTGTGTCTCTCTCTCACACACACTCTCTCTCTCTCTCTCACACACACACACACACACACACACACACACACACATTCTCTCTCCCCCTGTCTTTCTTTCTCTCTCACACATACACACACTCTCTCTCTCTCTCACACACTCTCTCTGTGTCTGGCTCTCTCTCCCCCCCCTCTCTCTCACACTCTCTCTGTGTCTCTCTCTGTCACACACACACACACACACACACACTTTTTCTCTCTCTCTCTCTCTCACACACACACACACACACACACACACTCTCTGTCAATGTCTCTGTCTCTCTCTCTCTCCCCCTCTCTCTCTTTCTCTCTCTCTTCCATGCTACCTTTCACTTCTGCATCCATCATTCTGATTGGCAGCTGTGGGTAGCCATGTATCACAGACACGTAACGAGGCCTGTCTCACCCCTGTACCCATTATGAGACACCAGTGGCAACTGCAGAATAATGTGGAATAATGACATCAGGAAGTGTATTCTGGTATTTTGACTGAAATAGGACATGTGACGTCCTGTGATGTCATGTATTGCTGTGATCTGCGTGTGTGTGTGTGTGCTCAGTAGCCTCAGTATGTATGTTTGAGTCTGACAGTGGGACTGTTAACAAGGCTGATCCGACCCACAGGAGACTCGTTAATTACGTACCCGAGTCAGGCCTTTCAACTCCTCACTTTTTGGAACTTTTTTATGTTAACGACTCATTTCTTGCAATATGCTTTGCCGATTGTCATTTCTGACCTTCTAAGCCCTAAAGCACACTGAACAATCACACTGAGATTCATGGATGAAATCACAGCTGCTTCTATGTAGCTCTTTGTTATATTAAAGGCAGAAACTTCAAACTGCTCGTCACACACGTCCTTATGTCAGCTTGTCGCCACGGTCACAGGGTGTCAAGGGTCACACACCCAATCTCTTGGCCCCACCTACTGTGACAGTAGAGTGGATGGATGTGTTCACCTTTAACTCTCGCTAGGCTGTCTGTGTTTGTGTGATGAATTACCCCAGCTATCCTTGCACACTCCTTCTCTCTCTCTCTCTTCATACTCACCACTACACTTCTTGGCCAGCAGGCCACACCCCCTGCCCCACCCTTCCAGACTGTTGGCCAACAGGTGAATGCTGTGGGAGGAGCTTATTTCTATGGCATTCAGCTGACACTTTTTTTACAAAGTGACTTAATCCTTGCTCAGGGGCTCAACCGTGGAAACTTGGCCGTGGTGGGACTTGAACTGGCAACCTTCCAATTACAAGGAAAGTACCTTCACCACTGAGACACCACAACCCTAGTGCTCCCCATCACAGGACTGTGGTGAGTCCTGAGAAGTAAAGTCTTTGGTAATGTGTGCGCCCCGTCCAAAGCGTCGTCCTCATCTCCTCCTCATCCTCAACACTTTCCTTTTATGGAGGTGCTGTGTGTCTCCCCCACTCGCTCTCAAATCATTATTATTGTCTCCTTGTCTCTTTGTTCCTCTCTCTGTCTTTTTCTGCTCCCTACATCTTTTTCTTCCTTTATCTCGGGGAGCAGGCAGCGCTGCTTCTGTGTAGCGGGGGAAGGTCATGTTGGGGCGCTGGCTCTAATCCTCCAGACGGGCTCACAGCTCTGCTGATCTCAGCACAATTTTACACATACGGGAATGAGGGTTGAACAGCCAGCGCAAGTGAGGAGACGGCGTGTGAGACGTAGATCAGCCCAGAGGCTGCCGTGGGCCGGCAGGGTGAGCAGTGTAGTGGGCACGGGGTGGGCGGTGTAGTGGCAGCACGGGGTGGGCGGTGTAGTGGCAGCACGGGGTGGGCGGTGTAGTGGCAGCACGGGGTGGGCGGTATTCAGTGGCAGCACGGGGTGGGCGGTGTACTGTGGCAGCACGGGGTGGGCGGTGTAGTGGCAGCACGGGGTGTATGGGGAGCTGTGGTCCCGCCCATTTGGACATGGGAAATGTCTTGCGTATCTTCCTGTATATGACCCCTGACACTCGGTTGTGTGTCTCAGTCTGGGTTGTCCTGCCAGTGTCTTGCATCCCGCTACCAGGTGCTGGACTGTCTCTCGGACTCACTGTTTGTGTCTGGGGTCTTCTCAGCATTTAATCTGGGTTTTACTCCACAGTTCCTCTAATTATGTGTTATTATGGAGATGGTGTGTCTGGTGACCCATTTCCTGTCCAGCCGAGGGTGTGGCTGTGGGTGAGTGATCCTGAGCACAGCTGAGCTGCTGGGAGGTTGTGTCAGCGGCTGCTGTCAGCCCTGATCAGGGTTGGCTGGCGGCCCTGTGAGAACTGCCACTATTGCCCCACTCCATCTTCTCATGCTACTCCCTCTGAGACCTGGCAACCAAGGAAACTCCACCGACATGTCAGCTCTGATTTTCAGACCACGTCTTCATTCTCTAGCACTTGGTATATTATTTATTTATTTTTTACTTTTAGTGTGTTTTTAAGTGCCTGAGCCAAAATTTGCTTGCAGATATTCAGTATAGTAGTTAATGTGAAGAGTGCGGAGACCCAGTAGGACATGTACAGAGGGCTTATGAAAAATGAACCAGTATGGAAAACCACCTTCTCGGTTTAGTGGAAACCTGCACTAGTATGTTCCAGCCTGACCTGTGTGGAATGACTGAGGTCACGTCCATCCCATCAGGAAGCCGGAACACTGCCTTTGTGTGGAGATGACCAGCAGACAGACGCCTGGCCGCTGACTGGAACGCGGCTGCTGTGATGTGTTGCTCTTCTGGGTCCCACAGCAGTAGCTCTCCCTTGTGTCATCTGGGATTTGAGGTTGGGTCAGTTTGCCTCCGTGAGTGAAGATTCCCTCGGTAACGGCTGGGCAGAAAGTTCCCACCTTCATCATACAGCGATTATATCTGGGGCGCTCAGTGATCTTCCGTCAGATGTGTGTGATAGCATCCCTTGAAATGAGATGAAATTAGAAAGTGTTTGGTACTGGGTGACACACACACAGACACACACAGCATTCAAGAAAACTGGGGCTGTCACCTTAATGACCGTGTGAGATTTGAGCACGTATGCATTATGCATATATCATTTTGATTGTGTCCATGCGTATGTGTGTGTGTGTTTCCCAGTGAGAGAGTGAACTGAGCATAACTTGCTATTCTGAAAGGGCTCCAGTGCTCCAGAGTTAGTGCTCTATGCATTATTCAGTGTTAGCTGAGCTGGAGACGTCTGCTGTGGAGCTCACACGCAGTTACATCAGGCCCCAAATACTCAACCCCAGTGCACACGCGCACACACACACACACACACACACACACACACACACACACACACACACACACACACACACACACACGGACACGGACAAACAATGTGCTCTTATTGTTCTGATTGGTTTGCTAGTATACTGTCCTCTGCTTTGATGCCTCCCCCATTTCCCGGAGATATCTTGTCTTTAGGGTTTATGTAGGAGAGAAGTCACTCCTCTAAATTCCTTTTAGATTTATGGTGGAGCATGTCGGGGGAGGAGCAGGGCTGCTCTGAGGATGATGAGGATGATGAAGATGGTGGTAGTTCCACTGTTTGATCAGCACTCACTCACTCTCTCTCCTTACTCCTGTGTGTGTCGTTACACCATGAGGTTAACGAACAACAGAACTCCCAGAGCATCAGGTGTAGGTGATGCCCCTTGCAGCTGGTGTTTGGTTGAACTGAACATGAAGTAAACACTGCAGGTTGTCTTCGCTCTCACCTGGAGACTTAAATTGCTACTGGGGTTCTTCATTAGAACCCC
>NC_137502.1:1100000-1122500 GCF_041902795.1 Electrophorus electricus | reverse complement strand
CCTGTGCACACCCTGTTCTTGGGGCACTCTGTTCTTCCTGGTTCCCATGTTTCTCTGGACCCAGCTGGCCAATCAACCTCTTTCCCTTGTCAAACAAAGCCTGAGAAAAGGCTTTGAACAGTGGACCAAAGATACAGGGCAAAGTCCCCAATAAAGAACTTTTTTTCGTTCCCTTTCCTTCTTGGTGTGTGTGTGTGGTTCCCCAGGAGAGGAGGTGGCTCTTATGGCTTCAGATCTGCTAGGTGATAATTACACTTCAGGAAAATACTGCTGTGACAAATGAAGCCTGTCTGTCTCCCTGCCTTTCTCTGTCTGTCTCTCTGACTTAAATCTGTCCTTGACAAACTGTGCGCAGTGAGATTCATGAAGCATGGTGCTTTATAAAAAATGTAATGCCTTCTGTACTGATTCTGTACTGAAATATACTTTCTGCGCTACTAACTGCTGACGTCTAACGTTTCAGGCTGGTGTGTGTGCACAGGAATATCTTGTCCTGTCAGAAGATCATTAGTCTTGTTCCCAAATATTTCAAATCAAAGATTCTGAACTCTGAACACTGTTACTATACTGGAAGTTTGACTTTATCATATGTAGTGTTGTAGTGTCTGCATTAATCTGCAGTACATGCGTGCAAGTGTGTGTCTGATTGTGTGTGTGTGTGGGGGGGGGGTGCGTGCAAGTGTGTGTCTGATTGTGTGTGTGTGTGTAGGGGGGGTGCGTGCAAGTGTGTGTCTGATTGTCTGGGGGGGTGCATGCAAGTGTGTGTCTGATTGTGTGGGTGGGGTGCGTGCAAGTGTGTGTCTGATTGTGTGTGTGTGGGGGGGATGCGTGCAAGTGTGTGTCTGATTGTGTGTGTATGTGTATGGGGGGTGCGTGCAAGTGTGTGTCTGATTGTCTGGGGGGGTGCATGCAAGTGTGTGTCTGATTGTGTGGGGGGTGCGTGCAAGTGTGTGTGTGGGGGGGATGCGTGCAAGTGTGTCTGATTGTGTGTGTGTGTGTGTGTGTGTGTGTGTGTGTGTGTAGGGGGGGTGCGTGCAAGTGTGTGTCTGATTGTGTAGGGGGGGTGCGTGCAAGTGTGTGTCTGATTGTGTGGGGGGGTGTGTGCAAGTGTGTGTCTGATTGTGTGTGTGTGTAGGGGGGGTGCGTGCAAGTGTGTGTCTGATTGTGTGTGTGTGTAGGGGGGGTGCGTGCAAGTGTGTGTCTGATTGTGTGTGTGTGTGTGTGTGTGTAGGGGGGGTGCGTGCAAGTGTGTGTCTGATTGTGTGGGGGGGTGCGTGCAAGTGTGTGTCTGATTGTGTGTGTGTGTGTGTGTGTGTGTGTGTGTGTGTAGGGGGGGTGCGTGCAAGTGTGTGTGTGGGGGGTGTGCATGTGGGTGTGTGGGCATGTGGGTGTTGGTAGGGTGGTATGGGTGAACGCACATGTGTGGGTGTGTGGGCATGTGGGCATGTGGGTGTTGGTAGGGTGGTATGGGTGAACGCACATGTGTGGGTGTGGGCGTGTGTGCTTGATCAATGTTGGGCTTGAGTGCAGAGATATGTAACAGCCTGTGTGTGTGAGAACACTGGCCTCGGTATACCTGATCAATATAGTGATCATTTCTGCTGCATTCTCTGTATTCTTAATCAATAGACTGGTCATTTGTACTTGACTCTTTGCCATGAGCTGCATTTTAAATCACCAGAGAGCTAACCCTAACCCTAAACCCTAAACCCTAACCCCTAGTTGTGAGGAATGGCACTGGGTCATTTGTGAAGGTGATAGCGTTAGTGTGAGGTTTTGGGGGCAGGGTTGGGGGATGAGATTGGGGCCAAGATGAACAACCTTAAAGTGATACTTCAACTTCGTCTCCATGGAGCCTTGTGCAGCTGCCCTGCCCCTCCTAATTACCTCGTTAATGTCATCCTCGTTAATGACGTTTGCTGTCTCTCACGCATAGCAGAGCTCGTGCATGCGATGAGAGAGAGAGAGAGAGAGAGATGGAGGTGGAGGGAGAATGCAGGCTTTAATGAGGCGGGACTCGCTGTCCAGCTAGGTCTCACAGGACAGCTGAAGGGGACATTTTCTGCAGAAATCCTCCACACGTGATGATTAACAGAACTGCAACAGCCCCAGCCTATCATTCACCAGCTCAGAGCAAGCGCATGACTGCCTTCAACTTTTAGCCAATGAGAAGTGTTTATGCTTTGGTAGTACTCTGGTTATGTAAAAATAATGTTTTTTTAAACTATAACAGTGATTGTATGTCTGTGCGTCTAATTCTTATGTGTACAGTATTCTGTATATATGAGAGATTGTTTACACTGAAGGTCGGTCTGCCAAAATCCTGGTGTTTCTCCTTCTCTGGGGAGCAGTTCTGAAATGTTCCTCTGGTCCCAGGAACTCCAGGAACTTCAGGAGCTCCACAATGTTGGTCCTGAGGTGGTTTGTATGGAACTGTTTGCTGCCACAACAGCGCGTGTTGCATATGTCCGATCTGAACTCAGACGTAACAGGTCTGGGATGTTCTGCAGGACACAGGGCTGTTTGAAGCAGCTGGCAGTGAGATCTGTTGCTCTGCTCTTATCGTCATCGGTGTGTTTTTATCTCCAGACACTCATGAATACGTACGTGTAGTCGAAGCACACACTTCCTGGTGTCTTTAATGCTAAAATCGTGGTAGCAGCAACGGTTGAGAACAATGTCACATGAAGAGTCAGGAGAGATGTTGTTCCCGCACCATGAGGAGTGTTGGAGGAGGAACAGACTTGGCCATTCCTGCGTGAATCCCCCTCACCTCCTCGGAGGAGTCAGTCCTCCTCACGTGTTGATAAATGCCACACGGAAGCGAACCCTCCCTCCCTCTCTCGCAGAAATGCAGACACCTTTTCCTGGTTCTCCACTGCTGGTTCCATGCACTGAGATGTGAAGCGAGGAGGAGGTGTTTCCTCGGGGTGGGGGCAGGCACTCCAAGTCTCTGAGGCTCAGTGTATGAAAAGGTTGATTTATAACCTGCTGATCATAATGATTTGGAAAAATGAAAAATTGCTTGTTCAGTGTTGTGCGTAAGTGCACTGCGGACCTGGATGGCTACAGGCGTCTCCCGCTGAGGCGCTGGGATTTACGAGCCCGTCTGCTGGATTTGTGCAGAATTGGTATTCAGAGGAGGTGTCGTGCAGGCTGACAGTCAGGCTTTTAAATACTGCTCTGTTCTGCGGGCTTTTTCTAGAAATACAGAAATAAAGTGTGTGAGTGTTTCCCCTTGACAGAAAATTACATGCATTACAGGAAAATCTCTTTCATGTTGACTCTTGGGAATTTAATAAATAGGAACATTTTCATAATGGATTAGATTAGATTGTGATATTGTCGCTGCAAGAGTACAATGAAATTGAGTAACAATCCTGACTCATATAACAAGCAACCATTAAAAAGAAGTTCAAATTAAAATAATTTAAAATTTTAGTGAAATAAAAAAAATCTATATATACATAAATATGCATATATGAGATTGAAAAGTATTAAATCTATACGGCAGCTGAGATATTGAATATTGCAAAATCTAAACTATATGAGCTGAGACATTAATAATGCATGAGGCGTGCTATTAGCCAAAAACATTGTGGCACATTCACACAGCACAAGTGCAGTGACACTCTGAACAATTTAGGAAAGTCCTCATACAGACATGAAGGGTTTCTGTAAATATAAGCGTGTAGCATGGTGATCACCCAAGTGCCAGCTGTCGGTCAGTATTGGGCAGTGTTCAGTTCTTATGTGGCCCTGGGCCAGGAGATGCTCTCGAGTCTGTGTCTGCAATGTGATGGACCTGCAGTGTCAGCTCAGACAGATAATGTCCACTAGCTGCTCTGCTGAGGCAGCGTGAGACGAATAAGTCCTCCACCGAGGGATACGCACACGCGATGAACTCCTGTACAGTTGGTAACCCTCTGATGGGATCTCCAGTCTGCTACTGAGAGGTGTTATATCAGCACAGTCTCCATGGAGCAGCTGGCATGTCGCGTGGCAATACAGCACGTCAGCACGCTCTCAGTGGAGAAGCAATAGAAGGACACCAGCGTCCTGAAGGTTGTCTTTCCTCACAGTCCTTGGGGAGTGGAGCTACTGCAGCAGTGGGAGTGGTGCAGCTTCAGGAGTGTGTGAGTGTGTGTGTGTGTGTGTGTGTGTGTGTGTGAGTGTGTGCGTGTGCGCGTGCTCAGGGACCTGAAGCACAAACCCTTTACACACAGTCCTGTTTGTGTGTAGTGCGTCGAGTCTGGAAGTCCAAGTTCTTTAGTTTGTGAGGAGTTCGGTGGGGAGACTGTTCCGAGGACACCACACTGTCAGTCTGTGGACTTCCCAGCCCTGTGTGTACGGGTAGAGGAGAGGTGTGCATCTAGTCTAGCAGTCTGAGGGCAGTTAGTCAGAAAGTGTTTGATTCAGATGTCAGTCTGTCTGGGATGGTGGTGTAACACACAGCAGAGGTTAAAACCGTCTCACTCTCTGCTAATGTTCACCGTGAGTCAATGCTGTGTGAAGATGAGGAAGGACTTTACTACCTTCTGTAGTGCTTTCATTAAGCTGTAAGTACTGTGGAATGATCTGTAGGATGTAACTGTAAATCTCTCTCTCTCTCTCTCCCCCCCCTGCCCCCCAATCTCTGTCTCTGACCAGTGTGAAGATGGTGGTCTTGTGGACTGCTGGTGATGTGTTCAAGACGTCCTACTTTGCTGTCAACGACAGCCCTGTCCAGTTCTGGGTCTGTGGGATGGTCCAGATTTTGACCGACATCCTCATTCTCCTTCAAGTTGGGTACTACAACTTTGGCTCAAGATTCAAGCTTGGATGACCCCTGCTGCAGTCACCTTTACGACGCTGACGCCGCCCACTCCAAAACTAGGGCTCTTTGCTGTGTGCATGCACATTTTAATGATCTTATTGGCCATTTATTTAAATGTTTGTGCCATATTTAAGGTGTTTGTAATGTTGTGTGGGTGGCAGGCTTGTAGTGATGGCGCTGAAGAGGTCTTGCAGACCTCGCGGACCATCGTGCTCACACCTGCAGCTGCTGCGTGGGTCACCTCCTGGCACTGCTACTAATGCTCCGTGTTCAGAGGGAGAGATTTTCCCAACACCTGGACCATAAACACTCCTTCTCATTTAATCACTGCATCCGTTTAGTCTGAGCTATGGTAAATGACACGTCTTGGTTTTATAGACAATTCAGCCCAAGCTGAGCTGTGAGACTCATCCGCGTTTGAGCGGATTTGGAGATACGCTCAGAGCCTGTGGTGACCAGTCCACCTCCTTCAGTGGTCTGACTTTAGTCCTTTACATGTGAGGATTTAACCCAAGATTACTAACTGATAAAGGCTTTTGACTTGTGTAGTTCCTAGCTAACCGAGCAGGTGGAGAGCAGGTTTGGAGATCCCAGTTTGAGACGTTCATTACAGTGTTGTTCAAAAGTTTTATGTGAAACAGTGTTTGTAAGCTCAATACATCACAGGCTCACTTAACACTGCTAGCACCAGTGTGAGCACCACATTCCCATGGTGCATTATGCTTCACGTTAAGATATGAGTTTGAGTTAAAGTATATGAACTCCCTTAATCAGACTCCTTCAGCAGAGTGTGTAGAACAGAGTTTACTGACGCTAAAAATGCCACGACAGGAAAACGGGGCCAATGTGTGTTGTGTTGGGAAACCCCGGCTGTCCTGCCTGGGGGCTGTGGCCAGAACCAGGGGGAGGAGCCTCCTTAAACCCCGCCCTTCCTCACAGTCTCCATTCTCAGTGCACACGAGCATGTCGGAGCTCAGGGTGAGCAAACTATCTTCAGCAGGTCATTCGTCAGTGCCGTCACAGTTTAGCTGTTACGGAGAAAGTGAATGTGTGTTGGTTGCTACTATTAACGTTATACACCATCTCAGGTTTTTGGCTTTAATTTCTATTGCTGTGGGATGTGTGGGGAGTAATGTGATGTCTGTTAATGTGATCTTCTGTGTAAGTAAATGTAGATACAACAGCTATTCTCTCATGAAGTGCAGTTATTGTATGTGTGACACCGTCCCTCCCATAAAAAAGGATGTGATGTCAAATGGACATCATGGTTCTACCGTAAGAGGCATTGGACTCGTGTCTGCGCTGCCCCTGAATTTGCAATTTCTCTTCATTTGTCTCTGCAGGAGTCCTGGAACGTATTTACTGTTTTACTGTCCACATATCACAAAGGTTTTCCAGAAGCTCAACCTACAGTGTTCACGCTGTGCCATGAGTCATGTCCCGTGTACACAACTGTCCATTGTTGTATCTGCTGTAATGTCTGTTCTGTATTCCGATATGGCACAGTGACGCTAGCAGGTTTAAGAAAACGTTTCTCCAGAAGGACGTTTATGCCTCAACACTGCACACTTTTTACATCTTCTGACTTCTGTCACAGGAGCATGTTTGTTTATACCTGCGTGTTTTCAGGTGTCAGTACTTGTATGCGCTGGTGTCATGTACATGCTTCTCAAACTCAAGATGTTACTGATCATGTTTCAGCCATAACCTGCACAAACCCGCTTAAAAGGCTGTAATCTTGAACCCTTGTGCCTGTGTGCTATCTGTGCTGTATGTACGCACCTCCATCAGGTTAAAACACAAGAGAAACGCAACACAAACCTGCGTTGCTCTGCCCCTCACCACCTCTCTCTGTATCGCTCCGTACGGGAACACGTTTGCCTCTGGGCACTGCATGTGTGTAAAGAGACAAATGGATTCTGTTGGCATACAGGGCCCTGGTTCAGGTGCTGGATTGCAGTCACGTGACATACGTGATGGCCTGGATTATGACAGACCTGGGTTTGGGCTGGCGTTAGCAGAAGGCTCATGCATTAATGATGTAATAGTGTTTCATGCTGATGGGATTCAGGCCCGTATCCTTGAGTCCAGGCATTGCGTGGAAGAGTACCCCCCCCCCCCATGCAGGAGATGGATTGATCTGTTCCCTTCACTAAACGCCCCCCTCTGTACTACCCTTTTAGCCCCTCTGTACTACCCTTTTAGCCCCTCTGTACTACCCTTTTAGCCCCTCTGTATACCCTTTTAGCCAAACTGGAAAATGAGGATGAAAAAACCGCTGAGTGTAACACACACACACGTGGAGACCGAACTTGGCACACGGCAGAATCTGCACTTAGATAAATACACACATTTACTGAAATTACACATAAAGATATCAAGCGAGTCTAAGATGGTCATCACGGGTGGTGACCAGTAGTCCCGCCTCCCTTCTCGGTGTCCCCTGCGTTGTTCTTCTATGTTCTGTGCATTTAAGAAGGAAAAGGGGTGTGTGGATTCTGAGTTATGTTTGCAGCTCACTGGCACTGTGCTGTAGTCACAGGAAACGGTTCTCAGAAACTCTGTGTGTGTGTGGAACAGTCCTTCATAATGGGGTGTTCAGAACCTCTGTCATCAACTGCTGTAGATGATATGGACCACACAGGAGATGCGGTTTTTAAGATTGTGTGTGTGCGTGTGTGAGAGAGAGAGAGAGAGAGAGAGAGAGATACAGCACAAGCAGAAGCTAAATACTTGCTCTTTAGTGCACACCATGTACTGAGTGTCCACATCACATCGTGCGTCTGAAACGTGACCCATCAGAAGTGCACTCACTCACTCACCCAAATGCGGCGTGTGAAGCATTTTAGGAGGCCGATCTCATGCTTCTTCATGTCCAGTCCTGTTCTTCCTCCTTCTCAGTAATGACTCAGCAGCTCATCTTTGCAGTTGCTGGATTGATCTGGAGAAACGACTCCCAGCAGCCACATAATGACACTGAAAGATCTTCCCTGCTGTCATTCTTATGTCACGCAGTCCCACCTCAGGGAGAAGCCCCTTCCAGGGCAGAGGATCTTAGCCAATCCGATTATTTGTTTTGCTTCCAAATTTCTTTATTTTTTCATTTCCTGTTGTTCTTGATTTGTTCTTGTTCTGGGACACGGCTTTTTTTTTAGAGGTTCAGTGTGAGGAGGATGATGAGTGATCAAGCACATATCTGTCTGGCTGCTCTGACTCATAACTGCCACTGTCCTGTCACGCATGCTCCAAGGCAGATATGGAGGCTGGGAAGTTGCACAGAACCATGGGAAAACACGGAGGGGGAACTGACTTGTGTTTGGCGTGTGAGTGTCTCCATTCCTCTCAGGCACAGTGGCTGCCAGTGTTCCTCCTGACTGGTCAGGAGCTGGTTTTGGTGAAGGAGGGTCTGAACTCGTCGTGAGTCTCCTGTAGCCTGATCAGCTCACATGTGCCGCTGTGCCGTACTCCATTAACAAGAGAAGTCAAGGCTGAAGGGACATGACACCACATAGTAAACTGATCCACCAAGCCTGTGTGCGAGCCCAAGGAAGTGTAGCCCATATCAATAAGAATTCTCTAATACCCGTGGAAACCTTTCTGCTCATTGCAAACACTATTAACTGTGTTTACACACAGGCCAATGACTTTCAATAGGCAATTATCTCATCATCTCCTCCTGATCACTCATAAATGGAAACTGCTGCTCCCTTGTCAATCCCAGCATGATTATTCCGGACGCTGGGATCAGTGCTTGTTTTATTCAGGTCTCCACATTCTCCAACTGTGTCCTTGCTGGTCATTTTTTCCTTTCTTCTGTGGTGACATCCTCCTCCTCTTCGTTTAAGACCAAGGTAAGTATGAAGGGCATACTGCCCGCCCCCAAACCTCGCCCCTCTCATGGTAACCCCGCACTGCCTAATTAACCCAGGCCAAACCCATTAAAGAGCCCCCCCCCCCCCCCCCCCCTCAGTGACCAACCTTGCTGAAGGTGACCTTGAGTGCTATCTCTTAGCCAATATTACAACTATATTACAAATATATTACTGCAGTTACTGCATGTTAACTCTGAACCACTGTGCTGTAGTCCTGGCAATCATTTCTGATGTGTCTGTGCTCTGTGGGCATCCGTTTCTCACATGTTGCTGTCACAAACAGAAGTCTTTGATTACATGCTAATTACTTGCTTTTTCGTCAGTTGACACACATTACTTCAGTCCTCGCCCTGGTGAGGAGGCAACCCTCACAGACTTTGAAGACTCTGGCTCTCAGTCAGAGCTGCTTACTAGCAATAAACCTACTCGTCTGGAACGCTAGTGGAGGGAAGAGCGCAGAGATCCACCGTGATTTTCATCTTCTCTACATGAGTTTGGTTTTACACACACACCCCACTGAGTCTGAGGGTTTTACCCATTAGAGCTTGGAGCGGGTCTTCTGGTGCTCAGGTCATGACCCACTCCCCGGGTCCATCCGTCTGACCTCAGACGGACAAAGTTTCACTGCCCCGGTTTTTTCCAGTATCATGGTCCATGAGAGCAGAACTTCTGAACACCACATGTCCATCCTGAGAGTTGATACTCTCTAATGCAACACCTGTCTGTGGTTTTGGAGGGACTCTCGTGCTGCCAGGAATCCTGGATCTCTCAAAAAAAACCAAAGGTAAACTCATGAAGAAATACATTTTTATTTTAGAATTTTGAGTCACCACAAGAGTAATAATAATAATAATAATAATAGTAGTGGTGGTGGTGGTGGTGGTTGTTGTTGTTACTATTATTATCATGTAATAATTAATATAGTGGTTGACTGAAGACCCGTCCACTCGTGGGATCTTTAAATGACCACTGACCCTGCTCCTGTGTTGACTAAAACTAGTACTTATTGTAGGGTTGTTTACTACACTGATGTTGACTAACAAACTCTAGTCCTTATTGTTTATTGCACTGATTGTTGTCTGTTATAGAGCTTATATGTGTTTCCCTGTATTTCTACAGTATTCTAGTTCACTGGCATCTTGGACTCTAACCTACTGTACTGTACTAGGATGTATCTATGAGGAAATGACTTTGGATAAGAGCGTCTGATAAATGCCATAAAGGTAAGTGGTTTTCATAAACCCGAGGCCGCTGGCACTAGCTGACGCAAACGCTCTCCTCAGCTCTTCTGGATGCTACACTTACTTACCTTCTCTGTTACATGTGGACAGGGTTGGGTTTCTCTTTTGGAACATGATTTTGCAGATAGACAGTTTTCTCTCTTTCCTCTTCATGACTCTGTCTGATTAATTATTTATGGCCCTTTAAGCTCCCTGTCAGGCTGTGAGGGGGAGGGGGAGAGACCGCTACCTAGAGTCCACCCAGAAAAGACTGGCAGGCATGACGGGGCTGTGTCTGGCTCTGCTAACACACACATCACTGATGACGCCTTTGGAGAACAAAGTTTAAACCTTCTGAGTGTCCGCTAGCCATTTAAAAGGACAAGCAGACAGACGTAGGAACTACCTTTAAATAATCGTCTGACACTGGTGGACAGATCCTGCGTGATGGGTGGAATGGCTTTGACCATGAAAGCTGAGAGTAATGAGTAACCAGAAGATGTTTTGAGGAAATATTTGCTTTATTGTTTTTGTTTTATTTCATTGTCTCTATAAATGGTTTGATTTTTGTACTGTGAATCCAATTAGACACTTTCTTTGTGTCTTAATAGACACGTCTGTCTCCCATGTATCTGTTATTAAAACCTGAAGATGACGTCAGAATGGCTGCTTGGGTCGATGTGTCGTGGTTGATGTCCTTAAGTGAAATTTCCTGGGTCATTTAGCATGTAATTGATAATAATATTCATAATGAGTGATTGTAGCGTTGTGGAGTTGACAACAGGTTAATCACCACTGATAGACTGAGAATGATGACAGAGGCAGATGACAGACCTTCTGTGATTAAATGTCAGATTATGACGCTATAATTGGGGGAGTTTTAGTTATCTGTAGGGTGTCTGCAGTGCCCTTTGCAGGCCCTTAGAGCTCTTTTTTCACTGAGCTGTTCTTCTAGACACCAGCCTGAACACATTAACCACGTCGTGACCTCAAGTTCAAGTTTGGTTTATTTGTCACGTACATAGTCATACATGGTATAACTCACAGTGAAATGTTTTTTTTGTGACAGCTATGTCCAAACTGAGGAAAGATACAGGGATGTATAAAGAAATTATATACATATACAAAAGAAATATATATCAATATATGTATAATATGTATATATACACAATGTATAATGTATATATGAATATATGTGTATGTACACAATGTACAATTCCAGTTTACAATTTACAGTCATGATGTTATTGACATCATGGTGGTGGTCCCCACAGTTTATCAGTTGCCCTGATTCAGAGCTCGAATGGCCTGTGGGAAGAAGCTCCTCTTCAGTCTCTCTGTCTTGGTCTTCAGGGAGCGAAAGCGCTTCCCTGACCTCAACAGAGAGAAGAGCCTATTGTTGGGATGGGTGGGGTCCTTCACAATCCTCCTGGCCTTGGTATGGCACCGCTTGTAATGGATGGTCTGCAGGTCCGGAAGTTCTGTATGAGTGATGCGCTCCGCTGAACGCACCACCCTCTGGAGTGCTTGTCTGTCCTGCTTGGTGCTGTTCCCAAACCAGGCTGTGATGTTCCCCGTGAGGATGCTTTTGATAGTGCAGGTGTAGAAGTTCTGCAGTACCTTGGAGGGCAGTCTGAAGTCTCTTAGGCGTCTGAGGTGGTAAAGACGATGACGAGCCTTCTTTGCCAGGGAGTTGGTGTGGCGGGACCAGGACAGGTCCTGCGAGATGTGAACACCAAGGTACCTGAAACTGTCTACTCTCTCCACTGTGGTTCTGTTGATCCTCACAGGTTGGTAGTGCCACTCCTGCTTCTTGCTGCAGTCCACAATCAGCTCCTTTGTCTTGCTGATGTTTAGGAGGAGATTATTTCCCTGGCACCAGTTCTCCAGGTGTTTAATCTCCTCCAAGTAGGCCCTCTCATCGTTGTCTGAGATCAGGCCCATGACGATGATATCGTCAGCGAACTTGATGATGGTGGTAGAGCTGGAAGTGGCCATGCAGTCGTAGGTGTACAGTGAGTAGAGCAGGGGGCTTAGGACACAACCCTGAGGAGCTCCAGTGCTGAGGGTTAGGGTGGATGAGACACAGTTGCTCACCTGTACTGATCGTGGTCTGTCTGTTAGGAAGTTGGAGATCCAGTCGCACAGGGATGTATGCATTTGTTATGCTAATGATCACTGCTTTGATTGGTGGCCAGGTGTGAACATTGTGCAGTAATGGAGAGTTATGGAGGAATTTCCAACATCTCACTGAGCTGCGTATTCTCTAAAGAGAAAACGGTACATCGCAGCAACAAGCATTCAGCATTTCATACCTCCTGACTTGGTAGATGATGACAAATTCCATTTATGGGGTCTGGTCACGGTCTCGTTTATAGGTCTGTGTCTGTCCGCGAGCGTCTGACACTCTGAGAAAGGGAAGAGGTTACGTGCACACAGGCGGGGGGAAGGAGGGATTGAGGGATGCTCTTCCAATGGCCTCTCGGGACCCCCCCCCCCCCCCCCCCCCATTAGGGACACGCCTCATTTCCTGTCTCTCCTCCATACTGCAGTCTGCACAGCTCTGGGACATGAGAACAGAGCACATGAACAGGAGCTTTTTCTCTCTCGACGACGGAAATGATTCTAACATTGAGCAGCAGGTTGAAAATACTGTTGAATTTATAACACAAAGGCAGAAATCTGAGACTGACATAATGCAGGATTTAATCCTGTGGCAAGAGCACTGGTGTACAGCTGTTTCACACCTCAGACGTCAGTACTTCAACACCTCTGCAGAGAAACGCAGCTCAAATATCAGCGTAGCTACTGATCTGTGATCAGCTCCCTCGACGTGGTTCACATTAATGCACTGTTCCATGGAAAATCGAAACCAAATAACTCAAACATTCCAGAACGCTTGAAGTGAAGTTAAAAAACACACGTTTTCTTTCTAGATAAACACTGTATGTGTGTTAGGTTTTTTCAAACTCACATGACTGCTGGTATTGCGTGTCTGAGTCTGCCCACACCAACACATCACAAAGCTTTTATGCAGATGGACTCTGTAGTACTCAGAGTAAAGGTGTGTGTGTGTGTGTGTGTGTGTGTGTGTGTGTGTGTGTGTGTGTGTGTGTGTGTGTGTGTGTGTCTCAGCACGCATGTGTATGCATGTCTTTGTCTTTATGTGTGGGTGTGCATGTGCGTGCGTGTGTGTGTGCGCGTGTCTGTGTGTGTATTTCTGGTCCTGCCCCTGACTGTGTGGTGTGATGAGTGGGAGATTCAGGGTCTTTCATGTGCCTCTGCATTACCTCCTGAGTGTTAGCTTGAGATTGTGTGTGTGTGTGTGTGTGTGTGTGTGTGTGAGCGTAACCCTCACACTGGTTATTATTCACTCTGCATCTCACTCTGTTGTAAAGTAGGAATTACTGATGCCCTCTTAGCCAAGCTATTGAGGGAATTACAGATTCTGTGTGTATGTGTGTGTGTGTGTGTGTGTGCATGTGTACAGAAGCTCATACTCGTCCAGTATTATGTCGTGTGTGTGTGTGTGTGTTTGTGTGCGTGCATGTGTACAGAACCTCATACTCATCCAGTATTATGTCGTCTGTGCATGTGTGTGTGTGTGCGCGCACGTGTGCATGTGTACAGAACCTCATACTCATCCAGTATTATGTCGTGTGTGTGTGTGCGTGCATGTGTACAGAAGCTCATACTCGTCCAGTATTACGTTGTGTGTGTGTGTGTGTGTGTGCGTGCACGCGTGCATGTGTACAGAACCTCATACTCATCCAGTATTATGTCGTCTGTGCATGTGTGTGTGTGTGCGCGCACGTGTGCATGTGTACAGAACCTCATACTCATCCAGTATTATGTCGTGTGTGTGTGTGTGTGCGTGTGCGTGCATGTGTACAGAACCTCATACTCGTCCAGTATTATGTCGTGTGTGTGTGTGTGTGTGTGTAAGTGATTAAAGGCAGAGTAGGAGAGAAGTCCCCCATGATGAAAGCAGAACTGTGAGGCTGTCTGACTTTGACTTGGATGTGATTAAGATGAATACTGAGGAACCCCTGTTCAGTTCTACACCCTGGAGGAGTGAGTGTGTGTGTGTGTGTGCGTGCGCGCGTGCGTGTGTGTATGCGTATGTGTGTGCGCATGTGTGCGTGTGTACGTGTGTGTGTGCGAGGCCAGGAATCCTCCTGAAAACATATTAAGCAGGGTGCCTCTAACTTCATTCATCTTCACCTAGAACTGCAGTCCTGGGAAATATTTACCACATTGCTTTAACACAACTTACACTCACTAATTTAAGATTAACAGGTTTCCTTGAGCTCCTCGTTAGTGTGTTGGCTTGGCACAGCTGGCAGGGTTTGTTTTCCGCTGCCGTGTGCGGGGCAGAGTTGTGAATCACTGGTGCAGTCTGGCTGGGTGTACAGCCTGTCTGGCATTGCCAGGAGACCTACAGCTTCTCATTTTCTGTGACTGATGCCAGTCTACCTTTCTGTGTTAAAATAGCAGCTCAGTGTCCTGTATTATACAACATATTTAGTATGTAAACCTATCTAAACTGTGTCTATCATGACGTACAAGGAGTTCGGGTGTTTTGGAGGTGTGTACTGAGAACAAGCACATTGTAAACCTTAACAAATTTGATATCTTTTAGTGTCCCTGTGGCAATTGTAGGGGGATGTGACTGTTTCTCTATAATTAAACTTGTCTGAAACACATTAGGGTAGTTTATACTTTCATCAGTCAAAACAACACCTCCAGGTACAACTGTACATCTTATGTAACTGTTGGGCAGCTTTGCAATTCAGTGGTGTCATTCTTATTTGACACATTTGTACGTGTGTGTGTGTGTGTGTGTGTGTGTGTGTGTGTACGCAGTGTCAACATTTATGGAATAAACAGGACATGTAAAAGTGAGATGTGGAGCTGAATGAGTTGGAGTTCTTTTAACTCTGGAAACAAAAGCTTGGAGACAAGAATATTGAATTCTGCCTCAGTTGAATAATTAATACAACAAGGCAATGCAGCACACGGCACGTGTTTACATATCAGAAGAAATTAGTCTTTACTCAAAGTTAAAATCAATAATTCCAGGCAGCTTTTAATTACTGATAAGGTGTTTGTGGCCCGTAGACTGGGAGGAGAGTATGGGGTGTGTGCTACTCCGAGGGTTCGATAACAAGCTGGTGTGGGCTGAGGGAGACTTGGACTCATAATGCTGTTAGGGAATGTGTTAACCACTATGTACACGAGGGTACATTTAACTGTGAGTGAGTGAATGAGTGAATGAATGAATGAATGAATGTGCATGCGGTTGCATGACGGTGTGTGTGTGCGTGAGCCGTCCCAGTGAGATCTCCCAGTAAACCCAGTGAACTGTCCCAGTTGACATCTCTTGCCTTCAGCCTTCCCTGTCTGCTGTACCAACAACAAAGAGAGAGAGAGAGAGAGAGAGAGAGAGAGAGAGAGAGAGAGAGAGAGAGAGAGAGAGAGAGAGAGAGAGACAAGAGTGGCAGGGAGAGGTTAAAGCTGACTTTCCCATTGTGTGTGTGTGTGTGTGTGTGTGTGAGTGTGTGTGTGTGTGTGTGTGAGTGTGTGTGTGTGTGTGAGTGTGTGTGTGTGTGTGTGTGTCTCTGTGTGTGTGTGTGTGTGTGTGAGTGTGTGTGTGTGTGTGTGTGTGTGTGTGTGTGTGTGAGTGTGTGTGTGTGTGTGTGTGTGTGTCTCTGTGTGTGTCTGTGTGTGTGTGTGTCTGTGTGTGTGTGTGTGTGTGTGTGTGTGTATATTATATATGTGTGTGTCTCTGTGTGTGTCTGTGTGTGTGTGTGTCTGTGTGTGTCTGTGTGTCTGTGTGTGTGTGTCTGTGTGTGCAGTATGATTGCCCTTGTAGGTCTTAGCATGGTGATCTAATCCAGAGAAAACAGAGCTGTACTATTGTAAGGTGATCCAGGTGTGTGTGTGTGTGTGTGTGCGCGTCACGTAACCTCTCAGGTTCTTGTTTGTTATCAGGTAACACAAGCTCAGAAAGGAGAGGAGAGACCAGCAGAAGGAGGCGGAGCCTCTGCTCAGCACTCTGACTGATGGAGAAGAAGGAGGCGGAGCCTCTGCCAGTTGTGTGGATAGATCTGTTCTCAATCACACACGCAGGGACGTGTCCTGGATGGGTGTGGGGGAGAGATGTCCCAGTCGCCCCAGTTAATACCAGCTTACTGAGGGGGCTATTCATCCAAATACCATCTTACTGAGGGGGCTATTCATCCAAATACCAGCTTACTGAGGGAGCTATTCTCCAAATACCCGCTTACTGAGTGGGCTATTCTCCAAATACCACTTAATTGAGGGGGGTTTTCTATAAATACCATCTTATTGAGGGGGGTATTGGGCCTTTAACACTGTTCTCCCAACGTTCCACTCAGCAAGTAGAGCCATGGGATTCAAATTCTATCATTCATCTTAAATTAGGATGGCAACCCAGATCACAAAACAATACAGCCCCTCCCCTAAGACATTATTACCTCACATTACCTCACCAAATCACTCTAATATACAATCACAGATCTCCTCATACATTATATTAAGTTAAAGATGGCCAAGGGGAAGACATTAAAACTCAATTAGAGGGCTCATCTCTCAGATAAGTGTTGTGTTAGTGTAGCATATGTGTGTTTCCTTTGAGAACTCCCTGGTATCACCATCCGAAGCTGCCCGTAGCCTGGGCGTAACTTTGGCCAACCAGTTGTCGTTCTCAACTCATGTTTCTAATCTAACCTGGTCTTGCAGAATTCTCCTTTGTAACATACGAAGGATTCGACCCTTTCTTTCGCATGAAGCTACCCAGGTGCTTGTGCATTCTCTTGTGATCTCAGAGCTAGACTACTGCAACTCACTACTTGCTGGTCTTCCTCTAAGAGCCATCAAACCTCTACAACTTGTCCAGAATGCAGCAGCATGACTGGTCTTCAATCTTCCGAAGTTCACACGTTACTCCACTGCTGCGCTCCCTTCATTGGCTCCCTGTAGCTGCACGCATCAGATTTAAAACCTTGATGCTTGCCTACAAAGCCAAAAATGGACCAGACCCTTCATACATGAGGTCAATGGTCAAAGCCCGATCTGTACCTCGAGTACTTCCAACCTCAAGTACGGCTTGGCTCTAAATACCTTGCTTCAGGTCTCATGGATGACAAGCATGGAGACTATTTTCTGTCCTGGCTCCAAGATGGTGGAACAAACTCCCATTTGCTGTCCGGACAGCAGAGTCCCTTGCAGTCTTCAAACGCAGACTGAAGACTCATCTATTTGCAGAATATTTAAAGGACAACTGACACTGCTCCCTTATTGACTGACCAATTTAGTACTTATTGTAGGGTATTGTTTATGTTGTTTAACAAACTCTAGCACTTATTGTTTATAGCACTTATCATTGTTTAAGATAGACCATATGTATTTGGCACTTCTAGGTATCAGCATTCATCCCTGTATTCTACAGTATTCTAGTTCATGGGTATGTTTAATTCTAACCTACTGTATTTGGATATATTCTATGAGTAAATGACAAAGTACTTTTGTAAGTCGCTCTGGATAAGAGCGTCTGCTAAATGCCATAAATGTAAATGTATGGGCTTCTGTTACAACAGAGTAAATCCTGCACCTGTCCCTGGATCAGTCACTGGCCCCTGGACTTAATCCAGCTACTTACACAACAGCTTTGGGAACAGTTAGGAAGATGACAGGCTAGAGTTGGGTTAATGTGTCTGTGACCATACATTTCAGACCATACACCCTACAGCAGGACAAAACCTCACCAGGCTTTAAGGCTTTAGAGTGAGAGAGAGTAGAAAGAGGTAGAGCGAGGTAGGGAGGTAGAGCGAGGTAAGGAGGTAGAGTGAGGTAGGGAGGCGGAGAGAGGTAAGGAGGCAGAGTGAGGTAGAGTGAGGCAGAGTGAGGTAGGGAGGTAGAGTGAAGTAAGGAGGCAGAGTGAGGTAGGGAGGTGGAGAGAGGTAAGGAGATAGTGAGGTAGGGAGGTAGAGTGAGGTAGGGAGGTAGAGAGAGGTAGCGTGAGGTAGGGAGGTAAGCAGGTAGTGTGAGGTAGGGAGGTGGCTAGAGGTAAGGAGGTAGAGTGAGGTAGGGAGGTAGAGTGAGGTAGGGAGGTAGAGAGAGGTAGCGTGAGGTAGGGAGGTAAGCAGGTAGTGTGAGGTAGGGAGGTGGCTAGAGGTAAGGAGGTAGAGTGAGGTAGGGAGGTAGAGTGAGGTAAGGAGGTAGTGTGAGGTAGGGAGGTGGAGAGAGGTAGAGTGAGGTAGGGAGGTAGAGTGAGGAAAGGAGGTAGTGTGAGGTAGGGAGGTGGAGAGAGGTAGAGTGAGGTAGGGAGGTAGAGTGAGGTAGAGAGGTAAGGAGGTGGAGAGAGGTAGAGTGAGGTAAGGAGGTAGTGTGAGGTAGGGAGGTGGAGAGAGGTAGAGTGAGGTAGGGAGGTGGAAAGAGGTAGAGTGAGGTAAGGTGGAGAGAGGTAGGGTGAGGTAGGGATGTGGACAGAGGTAGAGTGAGGTAAGGAGGTAGTGTGAGGTAGGGAGATGGAGAGAGGTAGAGTGAGGCAGGGAGGTGGAGTGAGGTAGGGAGGTAGAGTGAGGTAAGGAAGTGGAGAGAGGTAGTGTGAGGTAGGGAGGTGGAGAGGTAGTGTGAGGTAGGGAGGTGGAGAGAGGTAGAGTGAGGTAGGGAGGTAGAGTGAGGTAGGGTAAGGTAAGGAGTATCAGCGTTTACACGTGGAAGACTTTCTGGTTCCTCTAGTGTGTGAAGGCCTTTTCTTCAGAACACACACCCAGAGATTCTCTCACACACACCAGAACAACTGCTGAGACCTGCTGTCTCTACAAACAGTCTCTGAAAACTAGGATTTTTATAAAATAACCTTGAGTGCGAAAAAAGGATTACAAACAAAAAATAAGCAAACTGGGCAGAAATGCAGCAGAAGCCTGAAGGATGGCTGTTAGCGTGCACACACACACACACACACACACACACACACACACACACACACACACACACACACACACACACACACCACGCCTGCAGTAGTGACAGCTGACTCTCTTATTACCACACGACTGTAGAACAGACCATCCACATCACTAACACTCACCACTCACCTACTAATAGACATTAAGACATTAACCCCTCTCTCTCCATCCTTCTCTCTCTCTCTCTCTCTCTCTCTCCCTGTTTGCAGTGTTTCTATAAGGGTTAATTGAACTTCTGCCATTGCTTTACTGCGGGAGAAACTTTAGACTGGCTGTGTGTGTGTGCGTACATGAGATTGCTCAGATTTCATGCTCTCATCACACTCAGCGCATAGTGATGGTGAGCGTGAATAAGTGAACATCTCAGCTCACGCTTCCCACGAGCTGCTCTGTTAACGTGAGTCTGCCACCTGGATTTGTACAGAGTGTTGCTTTAGCGTTTCCTCGGGCATGCTCGAGCTAACGAGCGTTCAGAAAGTGTTTCCTCTCTCTCTCTCTCTCTCTCTGTGTGTGTGTGTGTGTGTGTGTGTGTGTGTGTGTGTGTGAACCTTATAATACATAGTTGTGCAGTGTGTCTCTGGTAAGATGCTGTATGCCAAAGTGATGTTCTGCTCCTTGTGAAATCATTGAGCCCCTCCCTGACTACTTCTGTGCATGAATACATACTACATAATCTACACTTATTCAAATTTTATTCTAGATTAAATGTAGCTACAATCCAGTTCAGTGATTTATTTATTTATTTTTGGAAGATATCAAATATAGATTTTTTAATTCACATCTGCACTTTTTAATGTGTTGATTTTGAGGGTTTTTAATGATAGTTTTTTGTGAGTTATGATTAATTCCGTGTTTGAGGCTGTATTGTGTGCACGTTGCCCGTTTATGTGAAACATCACCGCAGTCCTGCGCTTAAAGTGAACGCGCGTGCTGTCCGGTCCAACTACACGGGCTGTTTCCACTCTTTCTCGCGAGCACATATGACGCCGTGCTTGCGGCAGCACGAACTGAGATGAAATTCCCCTCGCGCCTGGCTCAGTTGCAGTTGGGAGTGTGACGTGGGGAATGTGCTCGCGCTCCCGTTCGTAAACTTCCCGTCCTCTGACTGCCGAGGGGCGCGCGCGGACTCCCGCACTACTCGCGCAGTCTTTCCAGTGGTTCCAGCCGCTCGGGACGCCTGATCGGGACGCGTGTCCCCCCCGCGTGTGTCCGGGACTGCCTGTCTACGCTTTCGAAGCCGTGTGATGAAGAAGTGAAGTCGCGTGTCCGAGCGGGAGTGCGAGGCGTTGTTACCAACTCGCTCGAGAAAGTGAGGAGCGGCGGACGGACGCGGAGCGCACGGGAGGACACGGTAGGCAGCTACAGAACCCGGAGCCGGTAGACGGGATGTGGGCGACGTCTGCATGAAACTAACACGCGATTATCGCGTCTAACGGTCCTGGTGCTGTATCGAGCCAGTGAGACGCGCGTGCATTAGTCATGTCACATACACGTCGAACTTTTGTAGCTCATAGCTTAACAACCTGGGCGACACGAAAGACCAAATGAGATGATTTCAATGATTAGAAGTGATTTGTATGAGCTGTGCGCGGTGGTTGGTGTCCCGTCTTTCTAGCCGCAGCGCAGGGGAGTCTCCGGCCCTCTGCATGCGCATCCTTCTGTCTGGAGTAAACACGCCGTTTGCATCCAGCATGACGACAGATGAAGTGTCAGGCTGCACGGGGCGATCAACTTTCCGGCCTCGCTGTGATGCGTAGTTTATGTGTCGTGATGGAGCGCGAGGCGATGGACGAGCTGGCGTCGGCTGTATGTGTGCAGCGCGCGCTGTGGATGTCGCCACAAAACGTTTCCTTCCATTAACTTTCCACACGGCACAACAAGGCTCGCACCGAGGGGAGTTCGGCCTCTCTCTGCACGGCGTCTGTTCACGCGCAGTCGCGCGCTCTCCTACCCCTTCACCAGCGTAACGGAGCACCTTGGCAACAGCAGCGCACTAACGCCCGGGACACTTTCACGCGCCCGTCCCGGGCTCCACAAGCTTGACACAGTCCTCGCTCAAATGACCCTACGTGACGCGTTCAGATTGTAATCGGATTGTGAAATGACGCGTTATTGTAGCAGCTCATACATTTATTAAACTCCAAACATCTGTTATTTGGTCACCAGTCCGTGATTTATTTCCCTTACACCGGATGCATAAAGGATGTTGTGATCATCCTCACGTTAACTGTGCGACTTCCAGACTTACGTTGTAAATACATTTTGCAGATTATTAAATGTGAGTTACAAATTGCTGAACTGTTTTGTTGTATGTAAATCCACTTTAATCTGTACATCAGTGGTGTGTGTAACCTGTTCTCTGGCAGACGGAATGCTGCGTCCATGAATGTTCTGCTGCCTCCTGTGGGATTTGCTCTTCTGTGCTTGGGATGACCACCGATTCCCAGCGCCTGCGGCGGAGCTAACGCTTGGCTGGGGCGGAGCTAATCTTGCTTCAGACGCTGCACCCCTCTCCATGCCACCATGCCAATCATCAGTAACGCCAACCATGACTTCAGCAACCTCTCTGTCAGCGATGACAGCAGCCTGGACCGGATCTTCACAGAGATCCCGGAGACGGAGACGGCCAAGGGCGTGTACTACCAGCGTGCCCGTCTGCTCCGGCGGCCGGAGGACCTGCTGTCGGTGGACCACGCGCTGCAAGCGCTCATCAACGTGGGCGGGAACCGCTACACGTTTCCGTGGAGCACGCTGGAGCAGTTCCCGCTGACCCGCTTGGGCCGCCTGCGCCCTGGCAGCACTCCCGAGGAGATCGCAGGCGTGTGCGACGACTACGACGAGGCCCGGCAGGAGTTCTTCTTCGATCGCAGTCCCAGTATCTTCCGCGTCATCCTCAACTTCCTGGCCGCGGGAAAACTCCGTCTGCTGCGCGAGACGTGTGCCCTGTCTCTGCATGAGGAGCTGGCGTACTGGGGCGTGGAGGCAGCCCACATGGAACGCTGCTGCAAGCGCAAGATGTACACGCGCCTGGAAGAGGTAGCCGAACTGGAACGCCGGGAGCAGGAACGCCGAAGCCGCGCCGTTGGGCTGCGCCCCCTGCTAGAGGAGACGCGCTACCGCAGGTTCATGAGCTGGTTAAGGGACATGGTGGAGAATCCCCAGTCGGGTCTGCCGGGGAAGGCGTTTGCCTGCACGTCTGTGCTGATGGTTGCCGTGACCGTGATCAGCCTGTGTATCAGCACCATGCCGGACCTGAGGGAGGAGGAGAACCGGGTGAGTATGGCGCCGACACCGAGACTGGCCCGAGTGACGGGCACCTGGCTCAGATCTGGGCAGTTTGGGTTTTGACTGAGTATATCCTGGTGTTGCTTTTTGTCAGACTCGGACGTTAGCTTGGTTCTGCTAGGACGTGAGACTCGGACGTTAGCTTGGTTCAGAGTTCGTTCGTGGTAAGCACACACCTGGTGTAGAGATGGAGGGAGAGATTATGGAAACCCCATCAGCGCTCACGCACATCAGTAAATATCCACTGTAATGAAGTGACCCAGGGCTGCTTCCACAGAGTCAGCAAACACACAGCACATAATGAAGAACCT